>NW_022291976.1:615947-653389 GCF_002776525.5 Piliocolobus tephrosceles
ATATACAAATATGTACACAGGCGTAGTAAACTTTTCCACTTTCCCCTGTTTTTGCTTTTTTTCATTGATTATCGTTGATGTGGGTTGATCAGTCTTTTGGTATGAATCATTTAAGCGTAGTCAAGATACTCCAGAGAGGGGAAGTGAATGCCAGAACTTACTAGCTATTTCTCTTTTGTTAGAAAAGACAACATGATAGGAAAATGAGTCCTTGCCATAAATGCCATGTTAAAAAATCTGAGGTTAAATTGGAAAATATCTGGGATAAATGATGGAATTTGCTAATTATTTACTTCCTGGACACATCTGACTGGGTAATCCAAGATAGACTGAACTTGATCTAATTGAATTTTGTAAATGATTGAATAAGACTATACTTTACACTGAACTGAACATTTAGTTGTTTTTTTTTTCCCACTAACTCGTGAGTGTAGGAAGGAGAGTCAGATTAGTTCTAAATGAAATGAAGAAATTTTATTTTTCTCTCCACATCTGAGTTATAGTGTGAGTTATGTGTCACAGTTTTATTTATGGGGAACGGAGAGGATGTATAGTCTTTAAAGCAGTCTGGGACAGAAAACTTAGAGAGGAAATGAACATAGAACATGTCGTATTAGGGAAACAGAGGGAATGATAATTTTTTTTAATGCTTTAAGTTCCGGGGTACATGTGTAGAACATGGAGGTTTGTTACATATGTATACATGTGCCATGGTGGTTTGCTGCACCCATCAACCAGTCATTTACATTAGATATTTCTCCTAATGCTCTCTCTCCCCTAGCCCCCAACTCCCCAACAGGCCCCAGGGTGTGATGTTCCCATCCCCTGTGTCCATGTGTTCTCATTTTTCAGCTCCCATTTATGAGTGAGAATGTAGGGTGTTTGATTTTCTGTTCTTGTGTTAGTTTGCTGAGAATGGTGGTTTCCAGCTTCATCCATGTCCCTGCAAAGGACATGAACTCATCCTTTTTATGGCTGCATAGTATTCCATGGTATATATATGCCAGATATTCTTTATCCAGTCTATCATTGATGGGCATTTCGGTTGTTTCCAAGTCTTTGTTATTGTGAATAGTGCCACAATAAACATATGTATGCATATGTCTTCATACTAGAATGATTTTATAATCCTTTGGGTATATACCCAGTTAATGGGATTGCTAGGTCAAATAGTATTTCTAGTTCTGGATCCTTGAGGAATCGCCACACTGTCTTCCATAATGGTTGAACTAATTTATACTCCCACCAACCGTGCAAAAGTGTTCCTATTTCTCCACATCCTCTCCAGCACCTGTTGTTTTCTGACTTTTTAATGATTGCCATTCTAACTGGCATGAGATGGTATCCCATTGTGGTTTTGATTTGCATTTCTCTAATGACCGGTGATGATGAGCTTTTTGTCATGTTTGTTGGCTGCATAAATGTCTTCTTTTGAAAAGTATCTGTTCATATCCTTCATCCACTTTTTGATGGGGTTGTTTTTTTCTTGTAAATTTGTTGAAGTTCTTTGTAGATTCTGGATATTAGCCCTTTGTCAGATGGATAGATTGCAAAAATTTTCTCCCGTTCTGTAGGTTGCCTGTTCACTCTGATGGTAGTTTCTTTTGCTGTGCAGAAGCTCTTTAGTTTAATTAGATCCCATTTGTCAATTTTGGCTTTTGTTGCCATTGCTTTTGTTGTTTTAGTCGTGAAGTCTTTGCCTATGCATATGTCCTGAATGGTAGTGCCTAGGTTTTCTTCTATGGTTTTTTATGGTTTTAGGTCTAACATTTAAGTCTTTAATCCATCTTGAGTTAATTTTTGTATAAAGTGTAAGGAAGGGATCCAGTTTCAACTTTCTGCATATGGCTAGCCAGTTTTCCCAACACCATTTATTAAATAGGGAATCCTTTCCCCATTGCTTGTTTTTGTCAGGTTTGTCAAAGATCAGATGGTTGTACATGTGTGGTGTTATTTCAGAGGCCTCTGTTCTGTTCCATTGGTCTGTATCTCTGTTTTGGTACCAGTATCATGCTGTTTTTGTTACTGTAGCCTTATAGTATAGTTTGAAGTCATGTAGCGTGATGCCTCCAACTTTGTTCTTTTTTCTTAGGATTGTCTTGGCTATGCGGGCTCTTTTTTGGTTCCAAATGAAAGTTAAAGTAGTTTTTTTTTCCAATTCTGTGAAGCAAGTCAATGGTAGTTTGATGGGGGTAGCATTCAATCTGTAAATTACTTTGGGCAGTATGGTGATATTCATGATATTGATTCTTCCTATTCATGAGCATGTAATGTTTTTCCATTTGTTTGTGTCCTCTCTTATTTCCTTGAGCAGTGGTTTGTAGTTCTCCTGGAAGAGGATTCCTCGATATTTTATTCACTTTGTAGCAATAGTGAATGGGAGTTCACTCATGTTTTGGCTCTCTGTTTGTCTGTTATTGGTGTATAGGAATGGTTGTGATTTTTGCACACTGATTTCGTATGCTGAGACTTTGCTGAAGTTGTTTATCAGCTTAAGGAGATTTGGGGCTGAGACGATGGGGTTTTCTAAATATACAATCATGTCATCTACAACAGGGACAATTTGACTTCCTCTTTTCCTAATTGAATATCCTTTATTTCTTTCTCTTGCTTGATTGCACTGGCCAGAACTTCCAATACTATGTTGAATAGGAGTGGTGAGAGAGGCCATCCTTGTCTTGTGGCAGTTTTCAAAGGGAATGCTTCCAGTTTTTGCCCATTCAGTATTATATTGTCTGTGGGCTTGTCAGAAATAGCACTTACTATTTTGAGATATGTTCCATCAGTAGCTAGTGTATTGAGAGTTTTTAGCATGAAGGTTGTTGAATTTTGTCAAATGCCTTTTCTGCATCTATTGAGATAATCATGTGCTTTTTGTTATTGTTTCTGTTTATGTGATGGATTGCGCTTATTGATTTGCATATGTTGAACCAGCCTTGCATCCCAGGGATGAAACTGACTTGATCGTGGTGGATAAGCTTTTTGATGTGCTGCTGGATTCGGTTTGCCAGTATTTTGTTGAGGATTTTCGCACTGATGGTCATCAGGGATATTGGCCTAAAATTTTCTTTTTTGGTTGTGTCTCTGCCAGGCTTTGATATCAGGATGATGCTGGCCTCATAAAATGAGTTAGGGAGGAATCCCTCTTTTTCTATTGTTTGGAATCATTTCAGAAGGAATGGTACCAGTTCCTCTTTGTACCTCTTGTAGAATTCGGCTATGAATCTGTCTGGTCCTGGACTTTTTTTGGTTGGAGGCTATTAATTACTGCCTCAATTTCAGAACTTGTTATTGGTCTATTCAGGGATTTGACTTCACCCTGGTTTAGTCTTGGGAGGGTGTATGCATCCAGGAACTTATCCATTTCTTCTATATTTTCTAGTTTATTTGCTTAGAGGTGTTTGTAGTATTCTCTGATGGTAGTTTGTATTTCTTTGGGATCAGCAGTGATATCCCCTTTATAATTTTGTTTGCATCTATTTGATTCTTCTCTCTTTTCTTCTTCATTAGTCTAGCTAACAGTCTATCTATTTTGTTGATCTTTTCAAAAAACTAGCTCCTGGATTCATTGATTTTTTGAAGGATTTTTTGTGTCTCTGTTTCCTTCAGTTCTGCTCTGATCTTAGTTATTTCTTGCCTTCTGCTAGCTTTTGAATGTGTTTGCTCTGGCTTCTCTAGTTCTTTTAAATGTGATGTTAGGGTGCCAATTTTAGATCTTTCCTGCTTTCTCTTGTGGGCATTTAGTGCTGTAAATTTCCTTCTACACACTGCTTTAAATGTGTCCCAGAGATTCTGGTACGTTGTGTCTTTGTTCTCATTGGCTTCAAAGAACATCTTTATTTCTGCCTTCATTTCGTTATGTACCCAGTAGTCATTCAGGAACAGGTTGTTCAGTTTCCATGTAATTGTGTGGTTTTGCATGAGTTTCTTAATCCTGAGTTCTAATTGGATTGCACTGTAGTCTGAGACACTGTTTGTTATGATTTCCGTTCTTTTGCATTTGCTGAGGAATGTTTTACTTCCAATTATGTGGTCAATTTTGGAATAAGTGTAATGTGTTGAGAATAATGTATATACTGTTGATTTGGGGTGGAGAGTTCTGTCGATGTCTATTAGGTCTGCTTAGTGCAGAGCTGAGTTCAAGTCCTAGATATCCTTGTTAATTTTCTGTCTCGTTGATCTGTCTGTGTTTTCAGTGGGGAAGTCTAAGTCTCTTTGTAGGTCTCTAAGAACTTGCTTTATGTACCTGGCTGCTCCTGTATTGGGTACATATATATTTGGGATAGTTAGCTCTTCTTGTTGCATTGATCCCTTTACCTTTATTTAATGCCCTTCTTTGTCACTTTTGGTCTTTGTTGGTTTTACGTCTGTTTTATCAGAGGCTAGGATTGCAACCCCTGCTTTTTTTTGTTTGTTTGTTTTCCATTTGCTTGGTAAATATTCCTCCATCCCTTTATTTTGAGCCTGTGTGTGTCTTTGCGTGTGAGATGGGTCTCCTAAATACAGCACATTGATGGGTCTTGCCTCTTTATCCAGTTTGCCAGTCTGTGTCTTTTAATTGGGGCATTTAGCCTATTTACATTTAAGGTTAATATTGTTATGTGTGAATTTGATCCTGTCATTATGATGCTAGCTGGTTATTTTGCCTGTTACTTGATGCAGTTTCTTCATGGTGTCGATGGTCTTTACAATTTGGTATGTTTTTGCAGTGGCTGGTACTGGTTGTTCCTTTCTATGTTTAGTGTTTCCTATAGGAGCTCTTGTAGGGCAGGCCTGGTAGTGACAGAATCTCTCAGTATTTGCTTGTTTGTAAAATATTTTATTTCTCCTTTGCTTGTGAAGCTTAGTTTGGCTGGATATGAAATTCTGGGTTGAAAATTATTTTCTTTAAGAATGTTGAATATTGGCCCCCACTCTCTTCTGGCTTGTAGGGTTTCTGCCGAGAGATCTGCTGTTAGTCTGATGGGCTTCCTTTTGTGGGTAACCTGACCTTTCTCTCTGGCTGCCCTTAACATTTTTTTCCTTCATTTCAACCTTGGTGAATCTGACGATTATGTGTCTTGGGCTTGCTCTTCTCGAGGAGTATCTTTGTGGTGTTCTCTGTATTTCGTGAATTTGAATGTTGGCCTGCCTTGTTAGGTTGGGGAAGTTCTCCTGAGTAATATCCTGAAGAGTGTTTTCCAGCTTGGTTCCATTCTCCTTGTCACTTTCAGGTACACCAATCAGATGTAGATTTGGTCTTCCCACATAGTCCCATATTTATTGGAGGCTTTGTTTCTTTTCACTCTTTTTTTCTCTAATCTTATCTCTTGCTTATTTCATTGAGTTCATCTTCAGTCTCTGATATCCTTTCTTCTGCTTGATCGATTCGGCTGTTGATATTTGTGTGCTTCATGCAGTTCTTGTGCTGTGTTTTTCAGCTCCATCAGATCATTTATGTTCTTCTCTAGACTGGTTATTCTAGTTAGCAATTCATCTAACCGTTTTTCAAGGTTCTTAGCTTCCTTGCATTGGGTTAGCACATGCTCCTTTAGCTCGGAGGATTTTGTTATTACCCACCTTCTGAATCCTTTTCTGTCAATTCGTCAAACTCATTCCCCATCTAGTTTTGTTCCCTTGCTGGCGAGGAGTTGTGATCCTCTGGAGGAGAAGAGGCATTCTGGGTTTTGGAATTTTCAGCCTTTTTGTGCTGGTTTCTCCACATCTTCGTGGATTTATCTACCTTTGGTCTTTGAAGTCGGTGCCCTTCGGAAGGGGTCTCTGAATGGAGGTCCTTTTTGTTGATGTTGCTACTATTCCTTTCTGTTTGTTGGTTTTCCTTCTAACGGGTCGCTCTTCTTCAGGCCTGCTGGAGTTTGCTGGAGGTCCACCCAAGACCCTGTTTGCCTGCGTATTGCCAGCGGAGGCCACAGAACAGCAAAGATTGCTGCCTGTTTTTTCCTCTGGAAGCTTTGTCCCAGAGGGGCACCCGCCAGTTGCCAGCGAGAGCTCTCCTGTATGAGGTGTCTGTCGGCCCCTACTGGGAGGTGTCTTCCAGTCAGGATACACGGGGGTCAGGGACCCACTTGAGGAGGCAGCCTGTCCCTTATCAGAGCTTGAATGCTGTGCTGGGAAATCTGCTGCTCTCTTAAGAGCTGTTAGGCAGGGATTTCAGTCTGCTGAAGCTGCACCTGCAGCTGACCCTTCCCCCAGGTGCTCTGTCCGAGGGAGATGAGGGTTTTATCTAAAAGTCCCTGACTGGGGCTGTTGTCTTTTTTTCAGAGATGCCATGCCTAAAGAGGCAGTCTGGCCATGGCAGCCTTGCTGAGCTGCAGTGGGCTCTACCTAGTTCAAACTTATGGGAGGCTTTGTTTACACTGTGAGGGTGAAACCTCCTACTTAAGCCTCAGCAATGGTGGATGCCCCTCCCCCCACCAAGCTTAAGCATCCCAGGTCAACCTCAGACTGCTGTACTAGCAGCAAGAATTTCAAGCCAGTGGATCTTAGCTTGCTGGGCTCTGGGTGGTACCTGCCAAGCCAGGAACTGGAGAGAATTTCCTGGTCTGCCATTTGTGAAGACCATGGGAAAAGTGTAATATCTGGGCCGCAGCGCACTGTTCCTCCCGGTACAGTCTCTCAAGCCTACCCTTGGCTAGGAACGGGAAATCACCTGACCCCTTGTGCTTCCCGGATGAGATGATGACCCACCCTGCTTTGGCTCACCCTCTGTGGGCTGCACCCACTGTCCAACCAGTCCCAGTGAGATGAACTGGGTACCTCAGTTGGAAATGCAGAAATCACCCACCTTCTGCATCAGTCTTGCTGGGAGCTGCAGACCGGAGCTGTTCCTATTCGGCCATCTTGACAGCCACTGAGAATTGTTTAAAAAAAAAAAAAAAAAAAAAAGCTCTGGCTAGCCATGTGCAGAAAGCTGAAACTGGGCCCCTTCCTTACACCTTATACAAAAATTAACCCAAGATGGATTAAAGACTTAAACGTAAGACCTAAAACCATAAAAATCCTAGAAGAAAACCTAGGCAATACCATTCAGGACATACACATGGGCAAAGACTTTATGACTAAAACACCAAAAGCAATGGCAACAAAGCCAAAATTGACAAATGGATCTCATTAAACTAAAGAGCTTCTGCGTAGCAAAAGAAACTATCATCAGAGTAAACGGGCAACCTACAGTGTGGGAGAAAATTTTTGCAATCTGTCCATCTGACAAAGGGCTAATATCCAGAATCTATAAAAACTTAAATTTACAAGAAAAAAACAACCCTATCAAAAAGTGGATGAAGGATATGAACAGACACTTCTCAAAAGAAGATATTTATGCGGCTAACAAACATGTGAAAAAAAGCTCATCATCACTGGTCATTAGGGAAATGCAAATCAAAACCTCAATGAGATACCATCTCACACCAGTTAGAATAGCAATCATTAAAAAGTCAGGAAACAACAGATGTAGGAGAGGATGTGGAGAAATAGGAACGCTTTTACACTGTTAGTGGGAGTGTAAATTAGTTCAACCATTATGGAAGACAGTGTGGTGATTCCTCAAGGATCTAGAACTAGAAATACCATTTGACCCAGCAATCCCATTACTAGGTATATACCCTAAGGATTATAAATCATTCTATAAAGACACATGCGGTTGGGCACGGTGGCTCATGCCTGTAATCCCAACACTTTGGGAGGCCAAGGCAGGTGGATCATCAGGTCAAGAGATCAAGACCATTTCCTGGCCAACATGGTGAAACCCCAACTCTACTAAAAATACAAAAAAAAAAAAAAAAAAAAAAAAAAAAGCTGGATATGGCAGCATGCGCCTGTAGTCCCAGCTACTTGGGAGGCTGAGGCAGGAGAATTGCTTGAACCTGGGAGGCGGAGGTTGCAGTGAGCCGAGATTGTGCCTCTGCACTCCAGACTGGCAACAGAGCAAGACTCTGTATCAAAAAAGAAAAAAAAAAAAAAGAAGAAGAAAGAAAAAAGACACATGCACACGTATGTTTATTGCGGCACTATTCACAATAGCAAAGACTTAGAACCAACCGAAATGCCCATCAATGATACACTGGATGGAGAAAATGTGGTACATATATGCCACGGAATACTGTGCAGCTGTAAAAGAGGATGAGTTCATGCCCTTTGCAGGGACATGGATGAAGCTGGAAACCATCATTCTAAGCAAACTATCACAGGAACGGAAAACCAAACACTGCATATTCTCACTCATAAGTGGGAGGTGAACAATGGGAACACATGAACACAGGGAAACATCACACACTGGGGCCTGTTGGGGGTTGGGGGTCAGGGGAGGGATAGCATTAGGAGAAATACCTAATGTAGATGACAGGTTGATGGGTGCAGCAAACCACCATGGCACGTGCATACCTATGTAACAAACATGCACATTCTGCACATGTATCCCAGAACTTAAAATATTAAAAAAAAAAAAAAAATCACCTGTAGTTGTAACGTTGAATGCTGACTAACAGGCGAAATGATGATTGAAAAGTACCTGTTGGATTTAACGACAAGAATTTCATTAGTGGCCTTTGCCAGAACCTTTTATTGACCAAGTAGGGAAGAAGACCCAAAGGAAATGGCAGGGTCAGGAATATAATGAGGATGCTCCCCGGCACTGCTGCTTTGCCACTGTACTGAAAGCCCATGCACAAAACGAAAAAGTATATGGATTAGAAAGAAACAAAAGTGTCATTACTTATAGATGACATACTATTTTGTATTAGAAAAATCCAAGAAAATCTACAAGCTAGTGAGTACAAGAATATGTAAAACTCAGAGTTTGATTTTTGTTCTAAGTGCTTGACACATACAATTTTATTTAATCCTCTTAATAACTATGATCAACTACAATTTTCAGCCCCATTTTATTGATGAGGAAATTGTGGTGCAGAAAGGTTAAGTAACTTGTGCAGTCACACAGCCATGTGAATAGCAATATAAGAATTTGAGTCCAAGCAATCAGCTGCAAGGGCCCAGCTGCTGGGCCCCATACTCTCTAAACAGCTTCTCTCCTCTATTTTCAAAGACAGAGATAGAAATAGTAATTAGAAGGACCCAGGAGGATTTTTTGTTTTGTTTTGTTTTAATTTGAAGATAAGAGAATGTTGAGCAGGTGCGTGAGTGAGGGTGAAGAGAGGGACTAATTGAAGGAACTTAGTTCTGGAAGAGATTAAAAATAATAATAGAAGAACTTGAGAGAAGTTCAACCTTGGTCAGGAGAAATATGCCCTCATCCTCTGACACTAGCTTAAGGGTTTTTATGTCTGAAACATACCACAGAGTTTGGAGTAGGCATTTCTGGTCTTGTTTTGATCCTGTTGACAAGTGCTCTTTCAGTACATATTATGGACAATGCTGTGTTAGGAGTTGTTCCTTTAATTTTTGTGACATATGACGCAGTTTCTCTGGCCAGAGGCTTCTCTTAGGTCAGCATACATTTCTCACTTAGTTCATCCAAGCGGTGCCTTCAGAGAGAGTTTACTACGCAGAAGATCTGTCAGGAGCACATGTATAACATTGTTTAGTCATTGTAGCTAGTTGGCTTTAGGACAAAATAGAAGCCTCCCTGCTGATGAATAGAAAGTACCTGATGTCACCTTCTTAAATGCCTCAAAATAGCATAGGGCTGCTCAAGTTTTATGATATATAAACAAAATATAAAACATTATAGATTTTTAAAATGGGATCAGCAATGCTGAGGTGGCATTTGGTCCCAAGAAAAAAATAGGTACCAGCCTCTAATAAGAGAAACATTTGCATAATGGCACATCCCTGACAGATCCAAAAGGGCCTCCAAATTTTATTACTTCTGTTGTACCCTAACAACACTAATAAGTACACCATAACAGGCATTTTTTGGACAAGAAAAATCAAATACTCTTTGGGAGATAGAACGGATTTTGATGCCTTCAAATGAATGCTGGAGGAATTTGGCAAAAGACATTCTAGCAAATGCCAAAATAGCAGTCATCCAGGATACTGTGTGTTTGACTCACAGCCAGTGAGGCACAGGCAAAATCTGACGGTTGCTTCTTTACACCACCAGAGTAACACTTAAGACAGTGTTCTGGTTGTGTAAATGTTCAAAACTTGAGCTCAGACCAGACCTAAGTGGTATACAACCTGTTCAAGGTTGATATAATTGCTAGCAATTTTGTATTCCTTAAGGTCTTTATGGCCTTTTGTCAGCATGGCATGGCAAGACAACAAAAATTTTAAAAGCACTGGTTATGTAGAGTGTTTTCTGGGTATGGATACCATATATTGTGACTTAGCCAGCCCCAGAAGAGTCACCTGTGACACCATGATTGCAGGCTCTTTGGGACTTGGACTGAAGTCTGGAAACTGCTGCATATGCTACATCAGAAATTGTAAATACAGTACCAGGTCTTAAGCAAATATGGAAATTGATAACAGCAGAATTCTAACAAGAATTAAGTGTTCTGATAGGCCAGTGGAAATGGGGAGCAAGCAACATTCACTGTTTCAGGGACCCAGCTTTAGGGACTGAGGTAACAAAAAGAAGGGATTAGATATATAAGTGGACAGGATGGAGAGATCTCTAACCTGGATAGAGGGAAAATAGTTACAAGCACCCAGTTGTTAGGTTAGGGCTAGACTGAGCCTGATATAGAACTCATCAGTATTTGACTAGGGCTTCTTAAATCCTCTCTTCCCCCTCAGTTCCCAAGTTTCAGACTGCCCAAAGCCTGGAAAAAGAGCTAAATCTAAAATTAGCTGAAGTTGCTGAGGATGCAACTTGGAGGTTGGGGCATGGACTTAGGTAAGCCCTACGTCTTCCTGCCCCAGGCAGTGCTAAGTAAGGGGGAAATATTTTCCTAAAATAGATGGGCACATAACCCCATTAACTCCCAAAGGAGTATGAAAGGGAACATGTGCTTATTTCACAATAATCTTTTATTGCAAAATTTACTGATGCAGAAACAGACACTAATGCAGGTGGCAAGTGAGAGGAATGTAACGTTGTTTCCCAGCATTTAGAAGTCTGTGAACCCAAGTATAGACCAAATAAACCTTTAAAGAAAACACATGGGTATTACTTGGTCAGGGTAACAGATCATATGAGTAGGTAGTCAAATAATTCTAACTGGAAAACCTGAAAAAATAAATTGCTGAAAAAGGAGGTTGAATGAGCAGTCATCATTCCTGTGTGATTAGTAAACTTTTAAGACCCTGTTATGGTGAATTATATCACTGTACTTTTCAAGTAGAGAGCATTCAATTAGATATCTGCCTGAGGAGCATATTTTTCATTGACTTTTGACTATCAAAAATTGAGATCTTTCTCATGCCCAGACTGTTGCCAAGGAAACAAGAGTAACAGTTTCCACTCAGCAGCCTGGCTAAATTCCAGAACCCCATGTGACCAGGCAAACTCCTGGAGTCTTTCTGATGACCAGTATCAGAGATGCCTTGTCTGTGGCCCATTGTGTTTTCCTGTATAAATGCTTCATGGGAAAATTTATACTCTAGATCAAATAAATAAGAATGAATCCTAATCACCTTTTATTGAACACTTAATAAATATCAGACAGTGTGCCAAGCCTCAAACATAAATGATCTTATTTAATTCTTATGAATCTTTAGGGACAAACTCTTTTCACCCATTTTATAGAGGAAGCTAGCCTAAGAGAGTTCAAACAACTTACCCCAACTCACCCAGTTACTAAGTTTCAGAACCAGAATTTGAACTGGAGTTTGACGTTTATTATGCCCATGATTTTAATAATGATATTCTACTGCCTTTTCTCTTCCCATTTTGAAATTCAGAACTAAAACCATTTCTGAAATGTTAGAATTGTTTACTGGTGTAGTTCTCTGCAAAAAAATGAAAGCTTCAATTGAATATACACAATGAAAATTATATGAAAATATTAAGTTCATTTATGCTCTATCAAAAAAGAGGATTGAACAAAAACTATTATTTGGGATATTTATTGAAACTCCTCTTAAAAGAGAATTTGCCTCTTACCAATTTGAAAAACTTTATTTTTTTTTAACTTTTAGGTTTGGAGGTACATGTGAAGGTTTTTTACATATGTAAACATGTTACGGGGTTTGTTGTAGATATTATTTCATCACCCAGGTATTAAGCCCAACACCCACTAGTTATCTTTTCTGCTCCTCTCTCGCCTCACATCTTCCCCTTTTTCCCATCCTCCCCCTTCACATAGACCCCAGTGTCTGTTATTTCCTTCTTTGTGTTTAAAGGTTCTTACAATTTAGCTGTAATTAGCAAAATTATATTTTATCATTTAGCTCCCACTTATAAGTGAGAACATGCAAGGTATTTGGTTTTCTGTAACTGTGTTTGTTTGCTAAGAATAATAGCCTCCAGCTCCATCCATGTTCCTGCAGAAGACTTGATCTTGTTCTTTTTTATGGCTGCATAGTATTCCATGGTGTATATGTACCATATTTTCTTTATGCAGTCTGTCATTGATGGGCATTTAGGTTGATTCCTTGTCTTTGCTATTGTGAATAGTGCTGCAGTAAACATCCGCATGCATGTGTCTTTATGGCATAATGATTTATCTTCCTCTGGGTATATACTCAGTAATGGGATTGCTGGGTCCAATGGCAGTTCTGCTTTTTGGCTCTTTGTAGCGAGGAATTGCCATACTGCTTTCCACTATGGTTGAACTAATTTACATTCCCACCAACAGTGTATAAGTGTTCCCTTTTCTCTACAACCTCACAAGCATCTGTTATATTTTGACTTTTTATTAATAGCCTTTCTGACTGGTGTGAGATGATATCTCCTTGTGGTTCTGATTTGCATTTCTCTAATGATCAGTGATGTAGAGCTTTTTTTCCTTATGCTTGTTGGCAGCATGTATGTCTTCTTTTGAGAAGTGTCTGTTTGTGTCCTTTGCCCACTTTTTAATGGGGTTGTTTGTTTTTTCTTGTAAATTTAAGTTCCTTATAGATGCTGGATATTACATCTTTGTCAGATGCATAGTTTGCAAATATTTTCTCCTATTCTGTAGGCTGTCTGTTTACTCTGTTGACAGTTTCTTTTGTTGTGTCTGCAGAAGCTCTTAAGTTTAATTAGATCCCACTTGTCAACTTTTGCTTTCATAGCAATTGCTTTCGGCATCTTCATCATGAAATCTTCGGTTGTTCCTGTGTCCAGGATGGTATTGCCTAGGTTTGTCTTCCAGGGTTTTCATACTTTTGGGGTTTTACAGTTAAGTCTTTATCCATCTTGAGTTGATTTTTGTGTATGATGTGAGGAAGGGGTCCAGTTTCTATCTTCTACATATGGCTAGCCAGTTTTCCCACCACCATTATTGAATAGGGAGTCTTTTCCCCATTGCTTGTTTTTGTCAGCTTTGTTGAAGATCACATGGTCGTAGATGTGCAGCCTTATTTCTGGGCTCTCTCTTCTGTTCCATTGGTCTGTGTGCCTGTTTTAGTACCAGTACTATGCTGTTTTGGATGCTGTAGACTTGCAGTAATTATTTTCTGGGCTGCTTGAATTTTAAAATAGCTCTCAAGGGACCTGATCCATAAAGATTTGCATCTATAATCTATAGAGTTGGAACAGAATAATCATTTGATAAAAATGAAAGATGTCCCCGTTTTTAGTTTCTAGTAATCTTAAAGTTAAGGCAGATGTAAGGATAAGATGATTGGGGAATATCAGGAAAGTAGCCGCCAAATACTGGAGTACATGAAATAGGACCAAAAGGGGTTAACATTGCCATGGACTGAACATTTATGTCTCCTGCAAAATTCATATGTTGAAACATAATCCCCAGTCTGATGGTATTAGAAGATGGGGCCTTCGGGAGGTGGTTAGGTCATGAGGATAGAGCACTCATGATTGGGATTAATGACCTTATAAGCCATTAAAGATACCAGATTTCTCCCCTTCCACCATGTGAGGACATATCAAGAAAGCACCAACTATGAACCAAGAAGAGGGCCCTTACCAGACACCGTGAGTGGCTGTCACCTTAATCTTAGATTCTCAGCCTCCAGAATGATAAGAAATAAATTTCTTTTGTTTATAAGCCACCCAGGTTATGGTATTTTGTTATAGAAGCCCAAATGAACTAAGACAAACATTAATTTTGTTTTTATATTTTCATAGAGAAATGATGGGATAACTGTAATATCCAGTTGTGTGTGGCTTTTTTTCCTCCCCTGTGGAAGAGGGGCCCTGGACAGAACTTTATATTCTTACACTTTTCAAGGACTTCAACCTTCATCTACACCACCTATTCTAATTATTTTTTATCACCCAAGCAGGTAGTTGAGTATGCAGCACCCATCCATCCAGGCAGATGGGAGCCCAGAGCACTCCTCACTAGGGCTGTAGAGCATATGAGTATCTAGTCACACGGCCAGAACTTTTGACTAGGAGACTCAGTCAGACTGACTGACACTCCTCCTGCATCGCCTTAGGGATTCTCCTTTTTTTTCTTTTTCTTTTTCTGGTCTCTTTTGGAAAACCTGCTTCAACGAATTCTTGCTGTTTTAATAGAGAATAGATTTCTTCTGCCTATTTAGTTCAGACCATTATTCTCTCTCCTACCTTTTTCAGACTTTGCACTCTTAAGTGTCTCTCATCCAGCACTTCCCTCTTCCTCCTTTCCATGTAACTTAAAGTGTGAGGATGACAGAAAGACTGCAGATTTTGTGGAGAGAGTCAAACCATGCCAAACTTTCATCTTCCTCCTCCTTTACCTTCTCTTTTTTGGGGATTGTAATGGGATCCATGGTATCACTGAGCTTTGCTGCAAAGTGGAGTTGCCATTGATTATAGTGTTTAACTAGGGAGACTCAGAAAGGGAAGCATAGGGTTTTGTTTCCATTAAGCTTGAGAATGAATGAAGTTTACAGGAAGCTAGAAACTTCAATGAATCAATCCCTATTTGTCTTATTCATCCAGAGCTTTGAAGTCATTAACACGTAAAGTAGTGCTGAATTATAAATCTTGTCAGTAACACTAAGTATTTTCAGATGTACGTTTTACTGTTGCTCAAGGAGAAGTAAATATGAAAATAAACAAACAGTAGAGGGCAGAATCAGGATTTATAAATGGAGTGACTTTGTGATTCTGCTCTTCATACTCTGACTCTGGGTACGGGATTTCCATACTTAAATCTTATTAGAGCACCAATTTCCTTCCCCCACCCCTCACCCCAGTTCAACAAAAATTAATTTTGTAAAAAAGTCTGTGTTGTAATGATCACACATGTTCATTCTCATTTAATCTGTCTAAAGGAATTCTATTAAGGAAGTAGACTTACAACATCAGCTGTCAACTTTTTGTTTCCCATGTTCCAGTCTCTTAGAGAGTGTCTAGCTACCAAGGCAGAGAATTCGTGATTTGTTTGTTCACTTATTCATTAATTACAAGAAACATTGGAGGCTGGAGTATAAAAATGAATAAAACATAGTCCATACTCTTAAAACATTTATAATCCAAAGAGGCTTTTCATTCATAAGTTCTTTCAGCGTTTACTGATGATGTTCTTCCGGTGTTCTCACTTGCAGAAGGCTGTTGCCATGCATCAGAATCACCTGAGAAATTACTAAAAATTAGCATTGCGTATGCCCCACCGGAGACCTACTGAATTGGAATCTCTAAGCATCTGTTCTGTTTTAAAGCCTGATGGGTGATTCTAATGTTACTGCTAGCGTGTTGAGAAACAAAATTACTGTGGAAAGTACAGTGATTGAATATGTCTGCACCTCAATCCTATATAGCCTTGTGTTTTAGTTACCGTGTCAGCATATGTCAGCCTATGTCTCCACCTCAATCCTGTATAAACCTTATATTTTAGTTACCATATGTTCTCTGTACTGTTCCCCGTTATGTTCTGTTTACTAATCCTAGCCACTAGAATACCTACGGGTTTAACAGCTTTTAACACTGAAATTATCCTGGGGCAGGTAAAATAAAGTTGCTACTCAACACCAGAGTTAGTTTATTGGTTCAGACATCACCCATTCTGGTTCCTATTGCTGCTTTCTTATTGTGACTGCAAGGTCGAAATCCTGCACAGCTATGCATGGTTCTGGTTTCTTTTTTCCTTGAAGCAAAAGGATGCAGCAATGTTATCCAAAGAGCTTTAAAACAGTGAACTAAATGTAAGTTAAATATAGTGGCAGGAGCCACTCCATAAAGGTTACAAGCTTGTTTTAGGAGTGAAGTGAGGACTTTTTTGACTTGGTGCCAAAATGGAACTGGCATTGTTTTTTCAATTCAGCCTGCCTGGTATTTCTATCATAGCTTTGCTAGTTGATCAGTTTCCTCTCACGATGGCCTCTTACTCATTCCTTCATTCAGCAAATATTAGTTGAATACTTACTTATGTCAGGCACTGTTAAAGCAGTGGATGTAGTGGTAAATAAGTAGAAGTGGTTTAGTCTATTTCTTTGAGCCTTCCTCAAAGAAAATGTCACTTCTTTGTCAGTGTCTTAACAACCTTTATCCTGAGCTCCTACCCTGTGAGCCCCAGGCGAGAAAAATTATCTAAATATCCAGTCTGGTTTAAAGCTTAAACTGATCCAATAATTCAGACAGTCCCCTGGGGTAGTATCATAAATGATGGCCATAGGTGTCTCCTGGTCTCAGGGGCAAGGTCCCTCATCCACGTGAGTGCTGCTTGTTCTGCTGTCATTTATGGCTGAAATATGTGGCTGTAGGCTGCTTGCTCAGAACCCAGTAGCACTCTGGCTACCTGGGCTTCCCCCTGACTTCTGGTTGCATCCCGCTGAGCCTCTGGTGTGTCTGCCATCCAGTTCACCCGCTTATAATCAGTGTCTGTGCCTTGTGGGAACTATGGGAGCTCAGGAAACCTGAACCTCAGATGCTTCTCTACCAGACCTGCTACAACCCTGAGTCACTGTTTCTGTGCACCATGTTGTGGTGGAGGCTGCTTGAGAGTTGATCTTATCTAGATTCCCAGACATGAAGAAGGAGTGGGCACTGGCCTTTGGTTTTATCCTCACTTATTTAACAAACTGATTTATCTCCAGACTGAGGAACTCAGGGCTGCTTTGCTGCACTTCTATCTTGCATAGTCTGGAAGGGCTGGGCTTTTTCCTACATTATATCCTTCTCTTGCCATAGACATAGCATGGTAGTTATAGTTGGATGGAATATCTTCTCTATACTCCCTTTTGTATGGGCATGTTGGTTGATTTGGAAAAGGGAGAAAAAGTATTTTGGAAAAGTCTTTAAGATGACTTTTCGCTTATAAACTACTGTCTTCCTGCATATCACAGATTATATTTTTCTCTGCTTGTTCATTCTCCCTTTTCCATGTGATATGCAGCACCTCCTATGAGAGGAGTACACATCCTTGCCCCATTGATGTTAGGCTTAAATGTGTGACTTTCTTTGGCCAATGACATGTGAACAGATACGATATAGACCACATCTGGGCAGAAGTTTTGAAAGTCAGCACAGGGCTGGGCACCGTGGCTCATGCCTGTAATCCCAGCACTTTGGGAGGCCGAAGTAGGTGGATCACGAGGTCAGGAGATCGAGACCATCCTGACTAACATGGTGAAACCCCGTGTCTACTAAAAATACGAAAAATTAGCTGGGTGTGTTGGCACGCGTCTGTAGTCCCAGCTACTCAGGAGGCTGAGGCAGGAGAATCACTTGAACCCAGGAGTGGAGGTTGCAGTGAGCTGAGATCACACCACTGCACTCCAGCCTAGGTGACAGAGTGAGACTCTGTCTCAAAAAAAAATAAATAAATAAAAATAAAAAGAATCCTAGAATAAGTATGACAAAAGCAGGTAATGAGTGGAACTTTTTGCTTAAGACAAAACATACTGAATGAAATTTGTTTCTCTCAAGAAAGAAACAGAGAGACCAGGTAGGGTGGGTCACACCTGTAATCTCAGCACTTTGGGAGGCCAAGGCAGGTGGATCACTTGAGGTTGAGTTTGAGACCAGCCTGGCCAACATGGCAAAATCCTCTCTCTACTAAAAATACAAAAAAAAAATGAGCCAGGCTTGGTGGTACGCAGGTAGTCCCAGCTACTCGGGAGGCTGAGACACGAGAATCACGAGAATCACTTGAACCCAGGAGGTAGAGGTTGCAGTGAGCCGAGATGGTGCCACTGCCCTCTAGCCTGGGTGACAGAGCGAGACTCTGCCCTACCCTGTCCCCCCCAAAAAAAGGAATTAAGGAGGGAGGAAGGAAATTAGCCTGACCATAATTGCCAAAGCCTGTATAACTAAAGTGAATGAGAAAAGGTGTGATTTTCCTGGATCAGGTTTCAAAACTTACCCTGTTTAACAAAGAAAATTATGTGTTGCTGATTCCCAGAAAGGCAGTAAGTGAGCAGCCACCAAGCCTGACTCTCAAGAGTGCTAGGCTCCTCACCTGTCATTAATTGAGCATCTATATCTGTTTGCTTTGTCTATACCAGTCATATTTAATACCCTTAATTTTCTTAACATTCCCAGCTCTAATTCTTCCATGGATCCTACTATACCAAATTTTATTCCAAAGCCAACAATATTTCACATTTATACTTAGAATACTAATTAAATTATGAGTTACCATTTAATGCATAGAGTACGCTAATAACCTGAAAAATGAATGCTTGCTTGTGATTTTGACTTAGTCAGTTGTTCCTATACTTTGGCAGACTGCATGGATATATAAGATATTAGATATAATACATATAATCACATATATTTGCATATATATGTGTGTGTGTATATTCTCCTATGCATCTCTTTGGTTTGCTAAAATGTCCTTCTTCTCAATTTCTAACTTCCTTTAATGTCCATTTAAATGGTATTTTCTCTGTGAAGCCTCCATTCACTCTCTCAGCCCCTAGCTAGATATTACCTCTTCCCGCCTCTGCATTCCAATAGCATTTAATTATTTTTTTCATAGGGAGTTTTAATGATATTTTGTTCTATATTATAGTTACTTATATATATTTATATTCCCCCTAATGATGATGGTGATAGAAACTACTATATGTTGAGAACTTTCTGTTGGTCAACCACTGGACTAAACTCTTTATTCCTTACAATACCACTGTGAGTTAAGTATTATTACCCCACTTCTACAAATAAGGAAGTTGAGGCTAAAAGAGCTTAAGCTAGGTGGGCCAAGTTCATACAGCTACTTGTGGTAAAGTTGAGATTTAAAAGCAAATCTGTTATTCTCCAGATCTCACACCTATAACCATTCCCCTATTACTCACTTATGAATTGACTAAGGATGTTGGTTGAGGGCAAATGGAGGAAACTCACTTTTACTGAATGTGTAATCTGTGCCTGACACTTGACTAAGAGCTTTCAGGTATTTTATCATATGAAGTAGATGTTTTTATTTATATTTTACAGATGAGAAAACCCATGCTCACTATAAACAAAGATAAAAAGACAAATAATAGACTTTGAGAAGGTGTTTGTATTTTATTTAACTGGCAAAGAATTCAGAGCCAGAATATGTTTTTAAAATTCCACAAATCAATTTTTAAAAATGGACCACTTCCCTAATTTAAGAAATGATCAAAATAAATGAACAGGAAGTTTACTTAAGGGTAACCTGTAATAGGAAAAAACATATGAAATGATAACTTTATTAGCAATTAGGGAAATATAAGTTAAAAGATGAGATACCATTTCAAACCTGTAATATTGGCAAAAATTAAAATGCCTGACATCTAGTTTTGGTAAATGAGGATGCACCTAAGAGACACAATGCTAGGTCCAAAAGAAAATGGTGTGCCATTCTGGAGAACACTCTGGTGATGTGAAGGTTATCATACCCTGTGACCCAGCAATTCCACTTCTTAATACATATCTTAAGTTCTCTCGGGAGACATGTTTAGTGCCAGTATTACGAGGGGGTGGACAAATTGCAATATTTTCATATGGGCAAAAATCACAGGGAGTTAAATGATCTGCCACGCATCTGGTGTTTATTTTCTGTACTTTTCTCTATGATTAAAATATTAATAATACAAAACAAAATAAAAGATGAAACAAAGTAAACCTAGATTCCAACTGTGTCTTGTAAATTGTGACATTTAACAAATGTTTATTGAATTAAAATTTCATTTATGTTCACAATGGTAATAGCAGCCACAATTTACTGAGTGCTTACTTATTGGTAGGTGCTACGTATACTTCATATCCTTCATGTCCAACAACCTTGCAAGGCAGGTCTTGTTAGATCAGCCACTAGATGTGGAAAATGAGACCCAGGAAGGTAAAGAAAGTGTATCTTCTTTCTTGATATCATGCTGATTCTCGGAAAATTCACAAAGTATTGCCCTTGTGTCCTGAAAGCATTAATGTTCCATAATTTATAATCAGTTAATAACCTGAGCTTAAAAATGATCCATTTTAAGGCCAGGCGCGGTGGCTCAAGCCTGTAATCCCAGCACTTTGGGAGGCCGAGACGGGCGGATCACGAGGTCAGGAGATCGAGACCATCCTGGCTAACACAGTGAAACCCCGTCTCTACTAAAAAATACAAAAAACTAGCCGGGCGAGGTGTCAGGCGCCTGTAGTCCCAGCTACTTGGGAGGCTGAGGCAGGAGAATGGCGTAAACCCGGGAGGCGGAGCTTGCAGTGAGCTGAGATCCGGCCACAGTACTCCAGCCCAGGCGACAGAGCGAGACTCCGCCTCAAAAAAAAAAAAAAAAAAAAAAAAGATCCATTTTAATATAGTAAAAAGTGACATTCAAATACTGTAAATTTTATATTATTAAAGACTTTCATGTTTGCCAATTCTCCTTGTAATTTTATTTTTAGACTACTGGAGGGATCACTGGTGGGAATGTGTATGGACTGCAAACAAATCCAATTTACTTTCAAAGAGGCTTTAAAAATACACTCTACAGTTTTTAAGTCCAGACGTTTAAGTTGAGAGGAGCTTATTTCTTTAAAAGAAATAAATGAAAAGGTTTTGTGCTAAAACAGGCTCTTTCCCACAAAGAAAGCACCATATTATAAAGCTCAAGGTGCTTTGTAGTGTTCTGCTTGTTGCCACCTCCCTGTTTTCTGTCCACAGCCCCTTGGCTTTCTTGTTTGGCCTCTGAGCCTTTGTACATATCATTTCCTCTGAGTAAAATGTTTTTTCAACATTATAGCTTAAGACCTCTGTTTCAGTCTGTAACTCTTACTGCCTCATTTGCAAGCAATTCCTGTGACAACCTCCAGATGGGAGATACTGGGGGAGCTGGGGAAATTTAGGGGAGATGGGAGTATCTTCAGGTATCATCTAGATGGTAACTACATTTAGGGGCAAGAACATCTCTTGTAGACCCCTGACCTCAACCCAGGAGTGTACATAATTGGTGAGGCCCAAAGACTGGGGCTTTTTGTGTCCCCCCGCCCCTATTTTTGCATAAGTACATATCTAACAGATAAGCTACTGGACCTGTGAGCTCCTCTCACTCCTCTCCCCAACATTTATTCTCCTTAAAATTTGCCCCATTACTTTTTTCCAAACCACCATGTTCATGAAGCTTAACCTCCAGGGTCATTTTTCTCATCTCCCTGAAGCCATTCTGTAACAAATGCATATAACCCAGAACTTTGTAACATTAATCTGATAATTACTTGACTATATGAAAAACAGTATGCAGCTGTGGAAATAGTGCTGTACTACTCAGATGATCTAGAGTCAGGGCTGGCTCTTCCATTTCACATGTGTCCCTGAGCAAGTCTCTCTTCCCTCCTTTCCATTAGAAGGAAAGTAAGCTCAATGGAATCCTGGAGCCAGCCTGTCCTGGCCCACAAAATATGATTGTTACATTTTTGGTAATCTTCTGAGCTTTTTTTCTTTTAAAATTATTCAAGCATAAGAATATTCATGATTCCCTGCCCTCTTTTGTGTGTGTGTGGAGCGGGGACAGAGTCTTGCTCTGTTGCCCAGGCTGGAGTGCAGTGGTGCTATCTCAGCTCACTGCAACCTCTGCCTCCCAGGTTCAAGTGATTCTCCTGCCTCAGCCTCCCGAGTAGCTGATATTACAGGTACATGCCATCACGCCCAACTAATTTTTGTATGGTTTTTTTTAAGTAGAGACGGGTTTTCGCCATGTTGGCCAGGCTGATCTCAAATTTCTGGCCTTAAGTGATCCCCCCCACCTCATCCTGCCAAAGTGCTGGATTACAGGCATGAGCCACTGCACCCAGCCGCCTGCCCTCTTTTGTAGTATGTTAAAATATACATAACATAAACTTTATAATTTTAGCTATTTTTAAAGTACATACACATGGTCATGAAGCCATCACTATTATCCATTTTCAGAGATTTTTAATCATCCCAAACAAACTATTACTCTCTCCTCACAGACCACTCTTCTACTTTCTGTCCCTATGAATTTACTGTGTGTACCTCATGTAAGTAGATACTATTCATTATTTTTCCTTTTATGTCTGGCTTATTTCACTTAGCATGATGTTTTCAAGGTTCGTCTATCTTGTAGCAGGTACCAGAATTGTATTCCTTTTAAGGCTAAATACTGTTCCATTGTATGTACATACCATATTCTGTTTATTTGTTGATGGATATTTGGGTTGTTTCCACCTTTTGGCTATTGTGAAGAATGCTTCTGTGAACATTGGTGTACAAATACCTGTTTGAATCTTGGTTTTCAATTCTTTTGAATATATACCTAGAAGTGGAATTGCTGGATTGTATGGTAATTCCATATTTACTTTTTGATGAGCAACCATAACATTTTACATAGCAGCTGCACCATTTTACATGTAGAAGAGTTCTAGTTTCTCCACATTTTCAGCAACATTTTTATTCTTTTTCTTTTCTTGGTAATAGCCATCCTAGTAGATGCAAAATAGTACTTTATTATGGTTTTGATTTGCATTTCCCTAATGATCGGTAATGTTGAGCATTCTTTCATGTGCTCACTGACTGGCAATTTCTATATCTTCTTTGGGAAAATGTTCAAGCCCTTTGCCTATTTTTAAAATAAAGTTGTTTGGCTTTTTGGGTTGTTGAGTTGTAGGTGTTCCTTATATGTTATATATGTTAATCCCTTATCAGATATATGCATTGCAAATATTTCCTCCCATGCTATGAATTAGTTACCTTTTATGAACTGGTTTTAAAGCACAGAAATTATTAAAAATTAAACTATATAAAATAAAAACTTATGTATATTTGAGACAAGGTCTTGCCCAGGCTGGTGTGCAATGTTGCGATCTCAGCTCACTGCAACATCTGCCTCCCAGGCTCAGGCAATCCTCCTATCTCAGCCTCCCGAGTAGCTGGGACCACAGATGCACACCATCACACCTGGCTAATTTTTGTATTTTTTGTAGAGACTGGGTTTAGCTGTGTTGGTCAGGCTGGTCTCAAACTCCTGGACTCAAGTGAGCTGCCTGCCTTGGCCTCCTAAAGTGCTGGGATTATAGGTGTGAGCCACTGCACCAGGCCAAGTTATATTAAAAACAAAATAAACACTCAAAGCTAATCATTTTATGGTCATTTGTGCTCTTGAGATATTTACATCTATTATATCTAAGTGATGGAAATATTATGTAATGGTGTACCACTGCGCATTTTTTCCCCAACTCTGAGTTCAGTGGTTTCATGTTGATAGCTTGAAATTACCTGTGATAGAAGTACTTACACCACTGAAATCAACAAACACTACAAATTGGGGCTTGATTTACTGTTTTGTTGATTGTCTAGACTCAAGAAAGTGATGAAGAAAATGTTAATAATTCATTGTCTATAGCTATTCCTTGTGAATAGCACAAACGATTGAGAAATATTCTTCCAGTATGGGAAAATTATTCATTGACTTAGCAAAGAAGTCACTCATATGATTGATAAATTAATAAAATTCCAACATACAGCTTTTTGCTTTACTTTTGTCTTAGTTGTTAAAAAAATACTAACTCATACATTCATGGTGACCCACATTTGAAGAGCTAGTTTTTAAAAATGTACACACACACTACTGAGTAAGCATCCTAGGAGCAGGAACTCTGTCTTGTTCATCACTGTAAATCTGGCACCTACAAAAGTGCCTAGCTGTTGAATAAATGAAGACATATAACTTCTCAGTGTCTCAATTTCTCATCTGTAAGTTGAGGACAATAGACCTATGCTGCTACAGTGCTGGGGTGAGGGAAGAGCAAACATGATAACAAAGCTGAAACCACTTTATGAACAAGCAGCATTAAGCAGATGTAAGATGGTCTTATTAAGATATATTGTGATATGGTGAGCCAAGATGATCGCACCACTGCACTCCAGCCTGGGCAACAGAGCAAAACCCTGTCTCAAAAAAAGAAAGAAAAAAAGATATATTATGATATGATATCATACCATATATTGAATGTATTTACCTCAGATGTTGGTTGGTTAAAGGACTCTAATAGAGATAAGGATTTATATATAGATAATTTGTTTCACTCAAAGAAAATATATTTATTTCTTTATAAATATTTTGCAGTCTCATTTGCCTGGTTCAGTGCCAGATGTTCTGGAAAATACAGAAATAGATTTCTTGCACTCAAAAGATGCATATATGCTCATAATAATAACAAATACAACATTTAGAGAACAGAAAAATTAAGTGGGAAATGTTTGGTATTAGACACTGTGCCAAGGATTTTAGTGCTTGTTCTTTTTTTTTTTCTTGAGACAGTCTTGCTTTTGTTGCCCAGGCTAGAGTACAGTGGCTCAATCTCAGCTCACTGCATCCTCTGCCTCCTGGGTTCAGGCAATTCTCCTGCCTCAGCCTCCCAAGTAGCCGGGATTACAGGTGCCCACCATCACACCCAGCTAATTCTTTGTATTTTTAGTGGAGATGGGGTTTCACCATGTTGGCCAGGCTGGTCTCGAACTCCTGACCTCAGGTGATCCACCCGCCTCGGCCCCTCAAAGTGTTGGGATTATAGGAATGAAGAATCATGCCTGGCCCTTTCTTTTTTTCTTAATAGGATGCCAAAGATATTTTGACTAGCCTTTCTGATTATTAAAAATCCTTCTTGGATATTATTTTCCAGGGCATCTTGGATGGTGGTGTTAGATCATCATCAGTAAGCATTTAATAGATGGTCACTGTATGTACCTGTGCTAATAAAAATATAAACTCTAGGATTTACAAAATTGGTGAAATATGGTCTGTGGAAAACAAATAGGCAATCATAAATGCATTAGAAATATATACCCCCATCGGCCAGGCATGGTGGCTCACACCTGTAATCCAGAACTTTTGGAGGCCGAAGTGGGTGGGTCACCTGAGGTCAGGAGTTCAAGACCAGTCTGGCTAACATGGTGAAACTCCATCTCTACTAAAAATACGAAAATTAGCTGGGTGCGCTGGCATACGCATGTAGTCCCAGCTACTCGGGAGGCTGGAGCAGGAGAACCGCTTGAACCTGGGAGGCAGAGGTTTCAGTGAACCGAGATCAGCCACTGCACTCCAGCCTGGGCAACAGAGCGAGACTGCATCTCAAAAAAAAAAAAAAAAAAAAAAAAAGAAAGAAAGAAAGAAAGAAAAGAAAAGAAATATATACCCACCTTAACTGTTAGCCATCTCTCTCCCTCTTAACTATCTTAATATGCCAAAAATTATTTATCTAGAAATAAACTGTCTATATCAGTAAGATCAAAACGTGGACGACAAGGAGACAGTGCTGGTTTGGGATCAGTGCAAAAGTCTATTTGACCAGATGAGAAAGAAGAATAGAAAAAGAAAGGATTAGGGCTGTGGAAGCCAGGGCTTTCTCCTCCTGCCCTGTACACTTTGTCTCACTCCTTGAGTCAGACTAGAATTCTTACGGGCGCAGCCACAGACCTGTGCCTGTGGACTGAGTATTAAACAAGTGAATAGATTGAGAACTTAGTGACAGGACATTTTTAATGATTATGCCCCAAAGTGATATTTTTTCAGTGTTCTATTTGCAAAGGCCCCTATCAGATTTCCTTGCTGAGAATTAATTACTCACATGCCCAAACTTAATCAAATTTTCCTCATCACTTTATGCAGATAGCCATTAAGAGTAGCTCCACACTTTACTAAAGGAGTTACCGCTCCCTTTTTTATAATACCTAAATTCCACTGAGGCATGAAACAAACAGATTGGTAAATACTGCTTAACTGTTCCTTTGAGGACAAAATGTTTTTTTATGTTTATATATTCCATTTATATTAACTTTTGTGAAAAGTGTCTTTTGAAGTTTATTTCCATTAAGTCACAAAGTCTAATCCCTTGATCTAAACCATATTAAATACTTTGATGCCAGCCTGTGCTTTGAACAAATATTTCAAGTAGATAACATTAACTTAAATAATCCTGCTGCCTAACATATTCTCAGATAAAATATTGATTTAAATGCTAATATAGATGTGCAGAGTTCCACTTTCTCGTTCCTTATAAGCAAAAATGGATAAACATTTATCCTTTCCTAGGCAGTGGGACTTAGGCTAATACAAAAAATTAGCCCTTGTGCAGTGGGACTGCAGCAGGGTTTGAAAGCCAAGTTTGGGCCGGGCGCGGTGGCTCAAGCCTGTAATCCCAGTGCTTTGGGAGGCCGTGACGGGTGGATCACGAGGTCAGGAGATCGAGACCATCCTGGCTAACATGGTGAAACCCCCGTCTCTACTAAAAAAAATACAAAAAAACTAGCCAGGCGACGTGGCGGGCGCCTGTAGTCCCAGCTACTCGGGAGGCTGAGGCAGGAGAATGGCGTAAACCCGGGAGGCGGAGCTTGCAGTGAGCTGAGATCTGGCCACTGCACTCCAGCCCGGGCGACAGAGCAAGACTCCGTCTCAAAAAAAAAAAAAAAAAAAGAAAGCCATGTTTGGTCGGGCGCGGTGACTCACGCCTGTAATCCCAGCACTTTGGGAGGACGAGGCGGGCGGATCATGAGGTCAGGAGATCAAGACCATCCTGGCTAACATGGTGAAACCCCGTCTCTACTGAAAATACAAAAAAAAAAAAAAAAAATTGGCTAGTCATGGTGGCAGGCGCCTGTAGTCCCAGCTACTTGAGAGGCTAAGGCAGGAGAATGGCGTGAACCTGGGAGGTCCGGAGCTTGCAGTGAGTCGAGATTGCAACACTGCACTCCAGCCTGGGCCACAGCCCGAGTCTCAGAAAAAAAAAAAAAGAAAAAAAAAGAAAGAAACCTTTGGGGATTCATGCTGTTAGATCAATGACTTGCCCAAAATGAGCTCAATACATGGCAACTGATTTATCAGTGTACACAGTGTACTGTGTTTAAAATCCATAGTGACTAAGGTACTAAATAAATGTAATCACAATAATAAAAAATAGAATTCGAAAGGCCTTAACTGTTTACAAAATACTGGCAGATACGTGATCTCATTTGATCTCAAAAATTCTATCAGAGGCCGGGTGCCATGGTTCATGCCTTTAATCTCAGCACTGTGGGAGGCTGATGTGGGCAGATCACTTAAGCCCAGGAGTTCAAGGCAAGCCTGCAACAAAAAACAAAAACCCTGTTTCTGCAAAAAATTAGCCCAGTGTGGTGGCACACACCTGTAGTCCTAGCTACTCAGGAGGCTTATCACTGCATTCCAACCTGCACAACAGAGTGAGACCCTGTCTCAAAAAAAAAAAAATTCTGTGAACTACAGCAGGTATTATTATTATCTCTTATTATCCAAAGCTACTCTATTTATAAAATTCTAGTAGCTAGACTCGAATGCAAGTCTTCGTTTTTTTGTTTTGTTTTTGAGATGGAGTCTCACTATTTTGCCCAGGCTGTAGTGCAGTGGTGTAGTCTCGGCTCACTGCAACCTCCACCTCCCAGGTTCAAGCAATTCTCCTGTCTTGGCCTCCCAGGTAGCTGGGACTACAGTTGCATGCCAACATGCCTGGCTAGTTTTTTGTATTTTTAGTAGAGACAGGGTTTCACCATGTTGGCCAGGCTGATCTCAAACTGCTGACCTCAGGTGATCCACCTGCCTTGGCCTCCCAAAGTGCTGGGATTACAGGCATGAGCCACCATGCCCGACCTCCAAGTCTTCATTTGCCAGAAACTATAGTTTCCACAATGTCATTGCTGCATCCCTATGGCCTGTTTCAGGATATCATGAAGAAATACATTTTGTTTGTATGTACAAATATTAACTACCTTATAAGGAATCTGATAATTTCGTAGTAAAACACTTCAGTGGTATAATTCCCACTAGATTGCTCAGTTTTGTTGGCCAAATAGTATGACTAGTTTTGGTAGGTTTTCCCTTTCTGTCCAGATCTGCCACATTTTGTCAGCACTCTGGGTTTGCAGATGTTGCTGTTCAATTAGATTGCTCTGTAGAGGATGAGAGAACCAGGAGGTTCATTCACATAGCTGATAAGTGGCTGGGTTTTGAAGCAAGAGATAATGCTTCTTTGGGTCCTATGAACTGGTGGGAAGGCCAGGTCTTTTTCTATTAGAGACTATCTGTAAACCGGGAACTTCTCCACATCTAGACGCTCCCTATATCTGAATATTGTATTCTGAACCTTACTGTGTACTCTAGCAGGATGATAAGTGTAATGCAGATATAAATCAACCTTTCATTTACTTAATAATAATCCTGCAGTAAAGGAAGAAACAGCAGCTACTCTGATCCTTGAATACTGGGCAAAGGCAAGCCATCCGTAAGGGCATAGTCCTTCAATATGACGTAACCCTTCTCATTTAATGAACATTTTCCCCTAGTAAGTCTTTGTGCTGGCAAACCATGAAAGAAAGCATGTGGACTTGGCAGCCCAACCCTGAAATTTTTGTCTCAAAAATTACTGCAATTTCTGTACCAAGGGTCCAAATGACATTTGTCTGGACAAAGACTTTTCTGAAATTAAAAAGAATGACCTTATTTCACTTAGTGAAATGAGTTGTACTCTTAAATAGAGTCAATTTTGAATAGTTTGTCTTAGAGCAACACTGTCAGAAAAGAAGATATATTTTATACTGTTCCCATCATCAGAAGAAAATACACTCTTAAAATACTCTCAGGGCTAGGCGTGGTTGTCCACACCTATAATTCCAGCACTTTGGGAGGCCGAGACGGAAGAGTTACTTGAGACCAGGAGTTTGAGACCCATCTGGGCAACATAATGAGACCCCAGCTCTACAAAAAGCAAAAGGTAAAAATTTAGCCAGGCATGGTGATGCTTGCCTGTAGTCCTAGCTACTCAAGAGGCTGAGACAGGAGGATCACTTGAGCCCAGGAATTCAAGGCTGCAGTGAGTTATGATCACACCATTATACTCCAGCCTAAGCAACAGAGTGAGACCCTGTCTTGGGGAAAAAAAAAAAAAAAAAGATTTCAGTAAGGCTTGCTTGGGTCTCATGGTACCATTTAAAAATTCCTAGTCCTAAGTGGTGATTTGGCACAAGGTTAAGCATAGTTTTTTTCTTTTCCTTTTGAGGTGAAAAACAGAGATCAGATATGATTGAAGATAGTACTGTGGTTTTTACTGATATTTAATAAACAGTACCCACCTTAATTTCCTCTTGTGCTTTCATCCCTAGGAAACCTATAGTTTTCAAAGTTAACCAAGTTTATAATTGACATAACATGTAATCAGCAACTTACACATGCCTGCTGTGCTTGTTTAGTTAATGCTTATATAGCTTTCAGGATATCTCAGATACTGTTAAATTATTTAATCCTCCTAATAACCCTGAAGGTAGGTTTTCTTTTTCTTTTTCTTTTTTCTTTTTTTTTTTTTTGAGACGAAGTTTCGCTCTTGTCACCTAGGCTGGCGTGAATTGGCGCAATCTTGGCTCACAGCAATCTCCATCTCCCGAGTTCAAGTGATTCTCCAGCCTCAGCCTCCTGAGTAGCTGGGATTACAGGCATCCGCCACAGCACCCGGCTAATTTTTGTATTTTTAGTACAGATGGGATTTCACCATGTTGGCCAGGCTGGTCTCAAACTCCTGACCTCAGGTGATCCACCCGCCTTGGCCTCCTAAAGTGCTGGGATTACAGACATGAGCCACCGCACCCAGCCGAGGTAGGTATTCTTATTATACCCATTTTAGTGGGATATAGAGAGGTTAAGTAATTAGTCTGACATCTCATAGCTAAAAAGTAGGGGGCTGAGACTTGAACCCAGAAAGTTTGGCCCAAGTCCTTACACTTAACAATTCTTCTACACTACTTTTGTTTGGATGAATGCCAGACTTAGATAAGCTTGCACAGAAAGACTCCTTTCCTCAGACTGCTTTTCCCCCATCACAGCTGCAGAGTCTTTTGTGACTGAGACCCCCTCTCACGCCAGTCTCTGTCCTCACCTTGTTCCAGTTAGGCTAATGTTGAACAAATGATGACAGGTTTGGTTCAACCAACCCTGATGATTGTCTCTGTAGAAAGTGTCTCCAGAGATCGAGACCAGCCTGGCTAACACATGGTGAAACCCCGTCTTTACTAAAAATACAAAAAATTAGCCAGGCATGGTGGCAGGCACCTGTAGTCCCAGCTACCCAGGAGGCTGAGGCAGGAGAATGGTGTGAACCCAGGAGGCGGAGCTTGCAGTGAGCTGAGATTGTGCCACTGCACTCCAGCCTGGGTGACACAGCGAGACTCCATCTCAAAAAAAAAAAAGAAAGTAAGAAAGTGTCTCCAGATACTTGCATCACTCCTCCTCATCATCATCTATTTCCTTTCGTTCCTCTAACTTTCCTTATAGGGCCTTCCCAATGGACGTAAGAAAATGTCGAGGATAACTGAAATGTAATATGTAATTAATATCATAACTGGGAAAGAAATTCTCGTTCAACCACCAAAATTAGAGAATGAACCATAGGAGAGATTGTTCTTTACAACCAAGTTAGAATTCAGAAAGTATTTTTCAAAGGAAACATTTTTATATGTAATAGTTTTTATTACTTACCTTCAGAATAGTATAGGCCTACACTTTATTTGTTGACTCATTCAATCATTTGTTCAGCAACCTTATAGAACACCACATGCGAGATACCATACCAGGCTCTAGGGATACAAATCACCACCATGGTTAAGTCCATGGTTTGACCTAACCATTATTAATATAATTGAATCAGTGAGAAAATACTCATGAATTTCTAAGTACCTAAGTTACTGAAGAACTTTGGAAATATATCTTTTTGTATAACTTAGGGACTTAATTAACCTCAAACTCCTGGGCTCAAGTGAGCCTCCCACCTTAGCCTCCCATGTAGCTGAGATGACAGGGGCATGCCACCATGCCCAGCTAATTTTTTCGAAATATTTTTGTAGAGACAGGGTTGTGCTATATTGCCCAGGCTGGTCTTAAACTCCTCACCTCAAGCAGTCATCCTGCCTCAGCTTCTCAAAGTACTGGGATAAAATATTGACTTTTAGAAATCAATGTGTGCTTTTCATAATGATAATCTACTTTTTAAGATACAATAGGTGGAGTGCGATGGCTCACACCTGTAATCCCAGCACTTTGGGAGGCCAAGGAGGGCAGATCACCTGAGGTCAGGAGTTCGAGACCAGCCTGACCAACATGGTGAAACCCCGTCTCTACTAAAAATACAAAATTAGCTGGGCGTGGTGGTGCATGCCTGTAATCCTAGCTACTTGGGAGGCTGAGGCAGAAGAATCACTTGAACTGGGGAGGCAGAGGTTGCAGTGAGCCGAGATTGTGCCATTGCATTCCAGCCTGGGCAACAAGAGCGAAACTCCATCTCAAAAAAAAAAAAAAAAAAAAAAAAAAGATACAGTAACTTGCCAGTAACCAGTAATGTTTTAGGTAAACCCAAAACATTATGTTAAACCCAGATTATACTTGTGTACCCTGCAAGTGTACCCCCTATTAATTGAGATCAGTGCATAACATTAATAGTCATAGCCTGTAATTTTGTCCCCCCCACAACACTTCTCCACATCGTATGTGTTCAGTGAAGATATTTGGGAAGTTATTGGCTGATTTTGAAAGAGGCATATACCAAAATGTGTTATATTTTTCTTTCATCTATGAATGGAACAGTTAGCCTTATTAAATTTGGTAGGGGAACTTTACCATTTAATGCCGTATTCTGCTATAGACTTGAAATGGCTAAATACACTTGAGTTCTAAGAAAGCTTCTCACTAAATGTGAGGTGTCAAAAGAATATCTTCAGAGTGTTTAGAAAAGTTTAGAGTCTCTGTGATACTCAGAAAGACTTTGGAAGTGTCATTTACTCAGTGGTGCACTTACAGTCAGCCTTCTCTATCCGCAGACCATTTCACTTGTCTTCGGGATATCTTTGCTTGGGAAACAAAATGTGAATAAGCAGTGACCCTTCTAGGAACCTAGGATTTCTTAGGGGGATTTATTAATTACTTTTGTCAGTATTTGTCAGTATCTATTGAATCCTTAAATTGAGGAGTCTTCAGAAACTTGCACATAGCAGTGAAAGGAAACAGATGGTGAGTTTGGGAAGGAAAAAGAAGAGGCAAGCAGTAAAGACAGATGGACACCAACAAATATGAATTGAATAGCCCATTTGTTCCCTCTTTAACCTTTGCACTTGAAACCTTTGATTTCTGATCCCACCAAAAGTCTAGTGAAAAATGCTCCTCAATGTCTGGCTGGCATTTTTCTCAAGCCCCATCCTTTTTGACCTCTGGGGGTAGTATTTTCTATTGTGACCTCCTGTGTCCTCTTGAGCCTCTTTCTTGCTTTGTGACAGTCTGCTGATTCTCAGATTACTGCTCTGATGATTCCTTCTTTTGTAGCACCATGAGGGTCTTTTTCTTATCCTAAATGCAATTATTCCCTATGGTTCTGCCCTTTACCCTTCTCTTTCCTCCTCCTTTGCTGTCTTCCTTGTTGATCTCATCCACTTTCATGGTAACAGCTCATTTGTATGCAGAATAGCCTCACATCTATAGCTTCAGCAGCCCAGACCTCTCCTCAGGACTTCACTCACACATTTACAACAGCCTGTTAGGTAGCTTCACTAACACTTGAGTGTGTCCAGAACCACACATCATCCGTCTAACCTTCTTCTATTTCTCTCCTGGGCACCTGTTCTTGAATGACATCAGCACTCCCCAAGTCACCTTTGACTCTTCCCACTTAGTGATCCCTACAACAGTTAGTTGACTGGACCTGTTGATTTATATCCTAAATTTATATCTGTTGGCTCTGTCTCTCAATTACCATTGCTACAAACTTCACTACTACTGTATTAATTTCTCCAGAGAGCAGTTCTTATCTTCAGTTCTCTACTTAAAACTTTTAAGGATGTAAAGTATTAGGCAGGAAGAAAGGGAGGGAGGGAGGAAGAAAAGAAGGAAGGGAAAATAAAAAGAAAAGAAGCCTACTTAGCTGGGCATCCAAGGCCCTAACCTTCTTTCCTTCTTTCTTTAATCCACCAAGCAGAAGCAACAAGACCCCACTGCCACTAGCTAAATGTTCTGTCTCTTCTAAATGTATCTGTATCTCTTTTTTACCTGAATTCCAGTTATTAGTGTTCATATTTTGTCTCTGGTATTAGAGATCATGAACTCTTCTCATCTTGTTCACCCTAGTTCTCTCATTGTGAGCAGCGCTATGCTTTAACACATAGTAGGTACCCACTGAAGCATTTTTTTTAACGTTGAGTAATGAAGTTCGAACAACTCTTGCCCACCGTTAGAGCTCTTTTGCCCAGCATAAAAGCTATATGGAAGAGTTCCCTGTTGTATTCATGTTTGTTTGTTTTCCCTTCTGTTTTCTGTGCTTCGAATAATCCATCCCATTGTCAAGAATATCACTCGTAGGTCTGGTTTAGAGAAGAGGGTCTTGAGGCCAGGTATAGTAGCTCACGCCTATAATCCCAGCACTTTGGGAGGCCAAGGCAGGTGGATCACTTGAGGTCAGGAGTTTGATACCAGCCTGGCCAACATGGTGAAACTGTTTCTGCTAAAAATACAAAAATTAGCCAGGTACTAATTAGGCAGCTACTTAGGAAGCTGAGGCAGGAAAATGGCTTGAACTCAGGAGATGGAGCTTGCAGTGAGCTGAGATCGTGCCACTGCACTCCAGCTTGGGTGACAGAGCAAGACTCTGTCAAAAAAAAAAAAAAATTGAGAAGAGGTTCTTGGAAGGCTTCATCTCTGAGGTTAGTCATCACTGTAATCTTAGAGAGCTTCTGGTAACTGATTGTTTCTGGGTATCTCACTATATTCCATAACCACTTGGGTTTTCTGCTGTGTGTAAAGCAGAGACAGAAGGCAACTTGCTGTCCTCTTGAGTATTTCTGGTAATTCATTGCCAAGCCATCCATGGCAGAAAGTTTCCTCAGCAGAATAGATGTAGCCATTCCAGAGATGGAATCTGTCCTGAACAATAGCCTGATCAACCTTAGTGGATAATTCCCTTATAAATAGAAATGATTCTTTATGGCCAGCATAGTGCAGAAATTGGATAATAAAATTTCAAAATCCCTTTGAAGGTCAGGGTATGATGTTAGGGAAGAGTAGCCTCTGTGCTCTGTCTAATATACTCAGGTTCCAAAAAGATGCAGTAGAGATCCAGTGTTTACTCCTTGGCAGAATTCTTATTTGAATTTCTGTCTCCTTTCTTACTTTTATAAGCTGAATTGGACAGCCAAACAGGGAACTTTAAAGGTAATAAATATTACCTTCTCCCCTTAAGCCTGGGACCTGGAGCAAGCTCTTAGCAGCCAGCACTCTGGGCCTTTCCTCTTAGTACCTAGAAGTACACAGCATCCCCAAAGCCCCCTGGAAACCCATGCTTCAAAAAACGCCATAAAAGTAGATTTTTTTTTTTCAGACAGAGTCTCACTCTGTCACTTAGGCTAGAGTGCAGTGGCACAATCACGGCTCACTGCATCCTCAACTTCCCAGGCTCAAGCAATTCTCCCACCTCAGCCAGCTGAGTAGCTTGGGACTACAGGTATGTGTCACCATGCCTAGCTAACTTTTTGTATTTTGTAGAGGCAGAGTCTCTCATGTTGCCCATGCTGGTCTCAAACTCCTGGGATCAAGCAATCCTCCTGCCTCAGCCTCCCAGAGTGCTGGGATTAGAGGCATGAGCCACCGCACCCAGCCACATTTTACTTTAAAAATGTACAGAAAGACAAATGTCTTTCGCATCTTTAAGATTTCTTTTTCACTTCCACAAAGGTTCCCCCCAGGCAAGTTTAGTGGTAACTTCATTGAGCAAGTCTTATTCCCTCTCTGACTCATTATCAGTCATATGGGCTACTGTGACCCAACCCTTAGAAAGATGGGCAAAGAAGAGATAGTGTGAGCTGAGGTAGTATATTAGTGATTTGTTCATTCATTGTTTATTCATTTCCTTATTTTTATTTGTTCAACATTTATTATTTACTACTTGCTAGGAACTAAGATTTGATGATGGGACAGACATGGTCTCTGTCCTCGGGAAGCTATTTTTTATTTTTTGAGATGGAGTCTCATGCTGTTGCCCAGGCTGGAGTGCAGTGGCGTGATCTCTGCTCACTGCAAGCTCCGCCTCCCAGGTTCACGCCATTCTCCTGCCTCAGCCTCCTCCCGAGTAGCTGGGACTACAGGCGCCTACCACCACACATGGCTAATTTTTTGTATTTTTAGTAGAGATGGGGTTTCATCGTGTTAGCCAGGATGGTCTCGATTTCCTGACCTTGTGATCTACCTGTCTCAGCCTCCCAAAGTGCTGGGATTACAGGCCTGAGCCCCCACGCCCAGCCTGGGAAGCTAATTTTTAATGGAGGAACTCTACAAGTTTAATGCTGTGATTCTTAACTTATTTTAGGTCAGAGACTCCTTTGAAATTTTGATACAAGTGTTAGGTTCCACAGTGAAAATACATTTACACAAAATTTTACATACAAAAGCCCCTGGTACACCACATGTTAAAAATCAAGCCTGTGGCCGGGCACGGTGGTTCATGCCTGTAATCCCAGCACTTTGAGAGGCTGAGGCAGGCAGATCACTTGAGGTAAGGAGTTCAAGACCAGCCTGGCCAACATGAGGAAACCACGTCTCTACTAAAAATACAAAAAAAAATTAGCCAGGTGTGATGACACACAACTATAGTCCCAGCTACTTGGGAGGCTGAGGCACAAGAATCTCTTGAGATCAGGAGGCAGAGATTGCAGCGAGCTGAGATAGTGCCACTGTACTCTAGCCTGGGTGACAGAGCAAGACTCTGTCTCAAAAAAATAAAAAAATAAAACCTTCCAGATAAAATAAAGGCTTCCAGAAATAAAGCCTTACAGGCTCATGCCTGCAATCCCAGCACATCGGAAAAATGAGGCAGGAGGGTCACCTGAGCCTAGGAGTTTGAGACCAGCCTGGGCAACATAGGGAGACTTCATCTCTACCCGCCCCCCCACAAAAAAAATTGCCGATTGTCCCCAGCTACTCAGTAGGCTGAAGTGAGAGAATCACCAGAGCCCAGGATGTCAAGGCTGCAGTGAACCATGATCATCCCACTGCACTCTAGCCAGAGCAATAGAGCAAGACCCCATCTCTTTAAAAAAAATAATAAATTTTAAAAAATTAGAAAAATTAAAAGATAAAAATATCTGGCTTTGTAGATACTAGGAAAATGCAAAGTATGTTAGGATGTTAATGTCCATTTTGATCAGCAGAGAACTTGAGGGTTTAAAAACATTGTTCTCACAGACTGGCAAACTGGATAAAGAGTCAAGACCCATCAGTCTGCTGTATTCAGGAGACCCATCTCACATGCAGAGACATACATAGGCTCAAAATAAAGGGATGGAGGAAGATCTACCAAGCAAATGGAGAGCAAAAAAAGCAGGGGTTGCAATCCTAGTCTCTGATAAAATAGACTTTAAACCATCAAAGATCAAAAGAGACAAAGAAGGCCATTACATAATGGTAAAGGGATCAATTCAACACGAAGAGCTAACTATCCTAAATATATATGCACCCAATACAGGAGCACCCAAATTCATAAAGCAAGTCCTTAGAGACTTACAAAGAGACTTAGACTCCCATACAATAATAATGGGAGACTTCAACACTCCACTGTCAACATTAGACAGATCAACGAGACAGAAAGTTAACAAGGATATCCAGGAATTCAACTCACCTCTGCACCAAGCAGACCTAATAGACATCTATAGAACTCTCCACCCCAAATCAACAGAATATACATTCTTCAGCACCACATCGCACTTATTCCAAAATTGACCACATAATTGGAAGTAAAGCACTCCTTAGCAAATGTAAAAGAACAGAAATTATAACAAACTGTCTCTCAGACCACAGTGCAATCAAACTAGAACTCAGGATTAAGAAACTCAATCAAAACCGCTCAACTACATGGAAACTGAACAACCTGCTCCTGAATAACTACTGGGTACATAACGAAATGAAGGCAGAAATAAAGATGTTCTTTGAAACCAATGAGAACAAAGATACAACATACCAGAATCTCTGGGACACATTTAAAGCAGTGTGTAGAGGGAAATTTATAGCACTAA
>NW_022291976.1:653850-746484 GCF_002776525.5 Piliocolobus tephrosceles
ATAGATAGATAGATAGATAGATAGATAGATAGATAGATAGATAGATATAGATATAGATATAGATATAGGCACATCTTGGAGATATTGCAGAATCTGTTCCAGACCACTGCAATAAAATGGATATTACAGTAAAGCTAGTCACAGATTTTTTGGTTTCCCAGTGCATATAAAAGTAATGTTTCACTATACTGTAGTCTGTTAAGTGTGCAATAGCATTATGTCTAGAAAAAAACATTTATATACTTTATTTATTTATTTATTTATTTATTTATTTATTTATTTATTTATTTGAGACGGAGTCTCGCTCTGTCACCCAGGCTGGAGTGCAGTGGCACAATCTTGGCTCACTGCAAGCTCTGCCTCCTGGGTTCACGCCATTCTCCTGCCTCAGCCTCCTGAGTAGCTAGGACTACAGGCACCTGCCACAGCGCCCAGCTAATTTTTTGTGTTTTTAGTAGAGACGGGGTTTCACCGTGGTCTTGATCTCCTGACCTTGTGATCCGCCTGCCTCGGCCTCCCAAAGTGCTGGGATTACAGGCATGAGCCACCGCACCTGGCCTATGTACTTTAATTTAAAAATACCTTTTTGCTGAAAAATGCTAACAATTATCTGAGCCGTCAGCAAGTTAAAATCTTTTGACTGGTGGAGGGTCTTGCCTTGATGTTGACAGCTGCTGACTGGTCAGGGTGGTGGCTACTGAAGATGGGGGTGGCTGTGACAATTTCTTATAATAAGATTAACCATGAAGTTTGGCACATCAATGGACTCTTCCTTTTATGAAAGATTTCTCTATAGCATGCAATGCTGTCTGACTGCATTTTACCCACAGTAGAACTTATTTCAAAATTGGAGCCAATCTTCTCCAATCCTGCCACTGCTTTATCAACTAAGTTTGTGGAATATTCTAAATCCTTTGTTGTTTTCAACAATGTTCACAGCATCTTCACCAGGAGTAGTTTCCATCTCAAGGAACCACTTTCTCTCCTCATCCATAAGAAGCAGCTTCTCATACCTTCAAGTTTGATCTTAAGATTGCAGCAATTCAGTCACATCTTCATGTTCAACTTCTAATTCTAATTTTCTTGCTATTTCTACCACATCTGCAGTTACTTCCTCCACTGACACCTTGAAACTATGAGGGTTGGAATCAACTTTTTCCAAACTCCTGTTAATGTTGATAATTTGACTTCCTCCCATGAGCCACAGATGTTCTTAATGGCATCTAGAATGATGAATCCTTTCCATTTTTTCAATGTACTTTGCCTAGATCCATCAGAGGAATCACTATTTATGCAGCTATAGTCTTATGAAATGTATTTCTTAAAATAAGACTTGAAAGTCAAAATTACTCCTTGATCCATGGGCTACCAATTGGATGTTAGCAAGCATGAAAACAGCATTAATCTCCTGTACATCTCCATCAGACCTCTTTGGTAATCAGGTAGATTGTCAGTGAGCAGTAATATTTTGAAAGGAATTTTTTTTCTTTTTGAGCAGCGGGTCTCAACAATGAACTTAAAATATTCTGTAAACCATGCTGTAAACAGATGTACTGTCACCCAGGCTTTGCTGTTTGAATTATAGAGCACAGGCACAATAGATTTAGCATAATTCTTAAAGATCTTGGGATTTTCACAATGGTAAATGAGCATTGGCCTCAACTTAAAGTCACCAGCTGCATTATCCCTTAATCTGAGTCAGCCTGTCCTTTGAAGCTTTGAAGCCAGACGTTGACCTTACTCCATCTATGAAAGTCCTAGATGGCATCTTCTTCTAGTAGAAGGCTGTTTAATCTACATTGAAAATCTGTTGTTGTAGCCACCTTAATAAGTGATCTCAGCTAGATCTCCTGGATAACTTGCTGCAGCTTCTATATCAGCACTTGCTACTTCATCTCGCAATTTTACGTTATGGAGATGGTGATATGGTTTGAATTTGTGTCTCTGCCCAAATCTCATGTTGAGAGATAATCTCCAGTGCTGGAGGTAGGCTTGGTGGGAGGTGATTGGACATGGGGGTGGCTTCTCATGAATGGTTTAGCACCATCCCCCTAGTGCTGTTCTTGTGATGGAGTTATCATGAGATCTGGTTGTTTAAAAGTGTGTAGCACCTTCCCCCTCACTCTTTTCCTCCTGCTCCGGCCATGTGAGATGCCTTGCTTTCCCTTTGCCTTCCACCATGATTGTAAGTTTCTTGAGGCCTCCCAAGAAACAGACGCCACTATACTTCCTTTATAGCCTGCAGAACTGTGAGCCAATTAAACCTCTTTTCTTTGTAAATTACCCAGTCTCAGATATTTCCCTTTAATTCTTCCTTTCTCCCTTTCTCCCTTTCTCCCTTCCCTTCCCTTCCCTTCTTCCCTTCCCTTCCCTTCTTCCCTTCCCTTCCCCCCTCCCCTTCCCCCCTTCCCTTCCCCCCTCCCCTCCCCTCCCCTCCCCTCCCCTTCCCTTCCCTATTCCAAGATGGAGTTTTACTCTTTTTGCCCAGGCTGGAGTGCAATGGTGCGATCTTGGCTCGCTGCAACCTCTACTGCCTGGATTCAAGTGATTCTCCTGCCTCAGCCTCCCAAGTAGCTGGGATTACAGGCACGCGCCACCATGTCAGCTGATTTTATATTTTTAGTAGAGATGGGGTCTCAAACTGCTGACCTCAGATGATCTGCCTGCCTCAGCCTCACAAAGTGCTGGATTACAGGCATGAGCCACCACAGCCAGCCTCAGATATTTCTTTATAGCAGTATGAGAGTGAACTTAATACAGATGGCTTCTTTCCTTAAACCTCATGAACCAACCTCTGCCAGCTTCAAACTTGTCTTGTGCAGCTTTCTTATCTCTCTCAGCCTTCACAGAATTGAGGAGAGTTAAGGCCTTGTTCTGGATTAGGCTTTGGTTAAAGGGAATGTTGTGTCTTGTGTGATCTTCTATCCAGACCACTAAAACTTTCTGCATATCAGCATGATGACTGTTTAACTTTCCTGTTATTCATGTGATCACTGGAGTAGCACTTTAAATTTCCTTCAAGAACTCTTCCTTTGCATTTACAAATTTGCCTCACTATTTGGCTCAAGAAGCCTAGCTTTCAGCCTGTCTCGGCTTTCAACCTGCTTTTCTCACTATGCATAATCATTTTTAGCTTTTGATTTAAAAGTTAAAGACATGTGACTTTTCCTCTTACTTGAACACTTACAGGCCATTGAAAGGTTATTAATTGGCTAATTTCAATATTGTTGTGTCTCAGGGTACAAGGAGGCCCAAAGGGAGGGACTGAGTTGGGGGAACAGCTGGTTGTTGGAGTGTGAGGATACATACAACATTTATTAAGTTTACCATCTTCTATGGGCATGGTTTATGGTGCCCCAAAACAATTATAGTTGTAACATTAAGGACCACAGATCACCATAAGAAAAAAAATAATAAGGGAAAATTTTGAAATATTGCAAGATTTAACAAAATGTGACAGAGACATGAAGTGTGCATGTGCTATTGGAAAAATGGTGCTAACAGACTTGCTGGATGCCAGGTTGCCACAAACCTTCAATTTATCTAAAAAAACAAAAACAAAAACATAGTATCTGAGTCACAATCAAGTGAAGCACAATAAAATGGGGTATGCTTGTACTGATATGTACACACATAGGTATACATACATGTTAAATAAAAACTATGGCATTTCCTCTGGAAGTTTGATTTAACATTCATTTGAAGTACCTTGGCTCACTGGTGTGAGTGTGTTACTAAATTTCTTTTAAGGACACATTCCTCTTTGAGAGAATGCTGGTTTGAAAAATAAATATGAGAGCTATTGGTCCAAATTACTATTATAGATTAAAAATCAAATTGTTTTACAGAAAATTGTTAGTCAAACCATGCTGCCAAAATAGGGGGGGAAACAATTCATAATTCTGGGTTTCTAATAATTTATTCATTCAACACCAGCAAATATTTGTTGAGTGTCTACAGCTTGCTGGATACTGTTCTAGGCCCCTTTGTTCATCAGTGAATGAAAGAGACAAAAATTCATGTCCTCATAAATTCTAGCAGTGATCCAGGGATGGAGAATAAGCAATGAATAATAAACATAAAAAATTAGTAAATGATATAATATATGGTATATTAGAAAGTGATAAATGCTGTAGAAGATGAAAACATAGAGTAGGGTAAGGAGAATGGGGACTGCTAGAGTTGGGAGGGTGGTTGTAATATCAGGTATACGTATCAAATACAGTAGTGTGGGCCTTGTTGAAGTGAGATTGAACCCTTGAAGGAAGTAAAATACTCGTTTCTGGTAGAGGAATCATAGCCAAGGGCATAAATAAGATTATAGCTGTAGCGTGTGACAAATAGCAAGGAGGCTAGTGTGTTTGGAGTAGAGTAGGATGATGGAGGCAGTAATAGGAGGTGAGGCCAGAAAGTTATAGGGGCATTTTTTTTTTTTTTTTTTTTGAGACGGAGTCTCGCTCTGTCGCCCAGGCTATAGGGGCATTTTTAAGACTCTGGGTTTTATTCTTGAGTGAAACAGAGTTTTAACAACCTACATCTGAGTGTTTTGTGATCACTGGAATGTTCAGAGGAGTGATTGAAAGAGACTTACATTTTTAAAAACACTACCCTGACTGCTATGTTGATGACAGACTGATTAAGGGGTAAGTGTAGAGGCAGGGAGACTAGCTGGGAGCAATCTAGGCCCAAGACGATGGTGGTGGCTTGGACCAGGGTGATTGATAGCGGTGGAGGTGGTGGGATGTGGTTAGATTCTGAATACATTTTGAAGATAGAACTGATAGGATTTTCTGACAGATTAGATAGATGTGTGTATGAAAGAGAGAGTAAAGACTCCAGGATGATTCCAGGGTTTTTGATCTGAGCAACTAGAAGGATGGAGTTGCCGTCAACTGAAATGGGAAAGGCTGTGGGTGGACCCCATTTAGAACAAAAGATCAAGAGTTCAGTCTTCTGCTGTGGTATGACTTGGAAATTCTGAAACTACTTTCCATGTATCCTGGGACTGAGCACATAAGTAAAGTGAGGATAATAGGAGGTAGGTCTCTCATTGTTAGAAAAAGGAGTTACAAATATGGAAAGGGAGGAGACTAGAATTAAGGGAGGAGACCACCCCTCATATTGTCTTATGCCCAATTTCTGGCTCCAAAGAAAGAAGGAAAAATTAAAAGGCAAAAATGAAATCCACGGGCAGACAGCCCACTGCCGCACCCTGGGCCTGGTAGTTAAAGATTGACCCCTGACCTAACCGGTTATGCTATCTATAGATTCCAGACATTGTATGGAAAAGCATTGTGAAAATCCCTGTCCTGTTCTGTTCTAATTACCGGTGCATGCAGCCCCTAGTCACGTACCCCCTGCTTGCTCAATCAATCACGACCCTCTCACGCGGACCCCCTTAGAGTTGTAAGCCCTTAAGAGGGACAGGAATTGCTCACTCGAGGAGCTCAGTTTTTGGAGACATGAGTCTGCCGATGCTCCCAGCTGAATAAAGCCCTTTCCTTCCACAACTCAGTGTCTGAGGGGTTCTTGTCCGTGGCTCGTCCTGCTACAGAATGAACCCTTTGATATTGGAATAGAATTAGCGATATTAGTGTAAACCCATGGTTTTTGATATTGAGATACAGAGATGGATATAAATATACACCCTCAAACATACTTTCTTAACTTCATTACTGAGATGGCCTGTGACAAATGACCCTCCAATAACAATGATCTACAGAACACCCAGATGTAGGTTTTTAAATGCCACTCTCCAGTAAAAAAATCAGGTGCCTTTGAGAACTAGCCTATTCTGGGCCAGGGCAGAGAAAGGGTAAGATGAGCCTGGGACATCTTATTGTGCCAGAAACTTTAAAAGTGCTCAAGTGATGATGACATGTCAAAAGGACAGGAGACAGCTTGAAGGGGCTCACTTTGGCCAAACCTAGGAGTCTTTTAGCATCAAAATAAAGAATGAGTTGGGTGCAGTGGCTTGCCAATCATGGTGGCTTACACCTGTAATCCCAGCACTTTGGGAGGCTGAGGCAGGTGGATCACTTGAGGCCAGGAGTTTGAGATCAGCCTGGCCAACATGGTGAAACCCGTCTCTACTAAAATTACAAAAATTATCTGGGCACTAAGTAGCCAGCTACTCAGGAGGCTGAGGCAGGAATCCCTTGAGCTCAGGGGTTCAAGACCAGCCTAGACAACATTTTGAAACCCCATTTTTACAAAAAAACAAAATACAAAAAATTAGCTGGACATGGTGACACGTGCCTGTAGTCCCAGCTACTTGCAGGGCTGAGGCAGGAGGATCACTTGAGTGTGGGAAGCAGAGGCTGCAGTGAGCTGTGTTCATGCCACTGGACTCTAGCCTGAATGACAAAGTGAGACCCTGTCTCAAAACACAAACAAAAACAGAATAAAATTGGATTTTTATCTTATGCCATACACAAAAATAAACTCAAAATGTAAGATTTAAACATAAGACCTGAAACCATAAAAATCCTAGAAGAAAATATAGGGGAAAAGCTCCATGACATTAGTCTTGGCAATGATTTTTTTAATATGACACTAAAAACAGGCAACAAAAGCAAAAAATAACAAGTAGGGCTACATCAGATTAAAATGTTTCTGCACAGCAGAGGGAACCATCAATGAAATGAAAAAGTGTCCCACAGAATGGGATAAAATATTTATAGTCCATATATCTATCTGATAAGGGATTAAATCCAAAATATATGAGACTCATACAACTCAGTAACAGAAAAACAACCTAATTTTAAAATGGGCATAGGAGCTGAATAGACATTTTTCCAAGGAAGACATAAAAATGGTCAACAAGTATATGAAAAGGTGTTCAACATCACTGATCATCAGGGAAATACAAATCAAAACCACAATGAGATAGCACTTCAAACACGTTAGAAAGACAAAAGATAACAAGTATTGGTGAGAATACTTGTTACTGGTGAGGAGAGGGAACCCTTGTACACTATTAATGGGAATGTAAATTAGTATAGCCATTTTGAGGCTGGGCATGGTGGCTCACACCTATGGTTCCAGCTACGTGGATGGCTGAGGTGGAAGGATTGCTTGAGCCCAGGAGGTTGAGGCTGCACTGAGCTGTGTTCATACCACTTCACTCCAGCCTGGGCAACATAGCGAGACCCTATCTCCAAAAAATAAAAAAGTATAGCCATTTTGAAAATCAGTATAGAGGTTCCTCAAAAATTTTTAAATAGAATCACCACAGGGTTCAGTGGCTCACACCTCCCAGCACTTTGGGAGGCCAAGGCGGGTGGATCACCTGAGGTCAGGAGTTCAAGAACAGCTTGGCCAACATGGCGAAACCCCATCTCTACTAAAAATACAAAAATTAGCTGGGTGTTGTGGCACGTGCCTATAATCCTGGCTACTTGGGAGACTGATGCATGAGAATCGCTTGAACCCAGGAGGCAGGGGTTGAAGAGAGCCAAGATTGTGCCACTGTGCTCCAGCCTGAGGGATACAGCGAGACTGTCTTAAGAAAAAAAAAAAAATAGAACTACCATGTGATCCAGCAATCCCATTTCTGGGCATATGTCCAAAGGAAATGAGTTGAAGAGATTTCTGCACTCTCATGTTCATTGCAGCATTATTCACAATAGCCAAGAAATGGAAACAATCTTTAAGTGTTCATTCACAAAAGAATGGACAAAGAAATTGTGGTAGGGTGAGGCGCAGTGGTTCACACCTGTAATCTCAGCATTTTGGGAGGCCGAGCAGGAGGATCACTTGAGCTCAGGAATTCAAGGCCACCCTGGACAATATAGCAAGACCCTGTCTCTACAAAAAATAAAAAATAGCTGGACATGGTACATATAGTCCTAGCTACTAGGGAAGCTGAGGCAGGGGCATGGCTTGAGCCCAGGGAGTTTGGGGCTGCAACGAGCACTCCATCCAGGGTGGCAGAGTGAAATGCTGTCTCCAAAAAAAAAAAAGAAAAAAGAAAAATCATGGCATATATGTGTGTGTGTGTGTGTGTGTGTGTGTGTGTGTATGCGCACAAATATAAAATGGTATGTCATGTATGTGTGTGTATCTGTATATCACACATATATCTGTGATGTAGAGTTTTAATTTTGCTAGATGAAGAGTTCTGGAGATTGGTTGCACAACAGTGTGAATGTACTTGACACTACTGAACTGCACACTTAAAAAAATAATTAAAGGCTGGGCGCGGTGGCTCACATCTGTAATCCTAGCACTTTGGGAGGCCAAAGCAGGCAGATACCTGAGATCAGGAGTTCAAGACCAGCCTGGCCAACATGGTAAAACCCCATCTCTCCTAAAAATACAAAAATTAGCCAGGCATGGTGACGCGTTCCTGTAATCCCAGCTACCTGGGAGGCTGAGGCAGGAGAATCGCTGGAATCCAGGAGGTAGAGGCTGCAGCAAGCCAAGATCTTGCCACTGCACTCCAGCCTGGGCAACAGACCTAGACTCAGTCTCAAAAAAAAATTTAAAAATAAAAAAAAAACAAGATGGTATATTATGTGTATTTTGCCACAATTTTTAAAAAATCTAAAAAACAAAAATTAGGGAACCTTGTACAAAATATATTGAAGTCATGAGAGAAGAACTGTTGAAGATTAAAGAAGACTAATATGACATGACAACTGAATACAATTTGTGATTCTGGGTTGGGTGGACCCTGAATCAGAAAAAATATATATATATTTTGCTTTGCAGTAACACACTGGAGCAATTGACTTAAATATGAGTAAGACCTGTGGATCAGTTAACAGTACTGCGTCAACTTCTCGAATTGGATAATTATACTATGGTTATGTTAGAGGATGTTCTTGTTCTTAGGAAATACATAGACGTATTTGGGAAATAAAGGGTCATCATGTCTACAATTTCAAGTGGCTCAGAAAATAATAATATATTTATATATGATACATGGATTAAGAGAATGATTAAATATTGGAAAATGTTAATTATCAGGGAATCTGGATAAAGAGAATATGAATTTTTTGTACCATTCTTGTAACTTTTTGTAAATCTGAAATTATTTCAAAACAAAAAATTGCAAAAAGGAGTTTGATCTTGAACACGTGAAGTTCAAGGTGTCTATCAGACATCTAAATAGAGATGTCAAATAGGCAGTTGTACACACATTATGAAGTTTGAGACAAAGATTTAGGCTGAAGTTACCAAATTTGGGGTCTACATATAAATGACATTCAATGCTATGAGAGTTGGTAACGTCACCAAGGGCATGATCTTATGTGGAATAGAACCAAGCACTGGGCTTTGGAACAATCCAACATTCTAACATTAAATATTTCATTATATTTCCCTCAATAATATTTATAACTTCACTGTTAGTCATCCTGTTAGTCATCCTAGAAGAAGAACTTGGGATTTATTTGAAAGCAACTTGTGAGGAGCCCGGGCGCAGTGGCTCACGCCTGTAATCCCAGCACGTTGGAAGGCCAAGATGGGCAGATCATCTGAGGTCAGGAGTTCGAGACCAACCTGGCCAATATGTCAAATTCTTGTCTCTACTAAAATTACAAAAATGAGTCAAGCATGGTGGCACACACCTATAATCCCAGCTACTCAGGAAGCTGAGGCAGGAGAATCGCTTGAACCTGGGAGGTGGAGGTTGCAGTGAGCCAAGATCACGCCATCGCACTCCAACCTGGGCAATAGATGGAGACTCCATCCGAAAAAAACACAAAAACAAAAATGAAAGCAACTTGTGAAGAGAGAAGAAACAGTGTTAACAGCTGAGGAATGAAATTATCGTCTGTTTGTTTCCTATCCCTAGCATATGATGACTACAGCTTATTTTCTTTTTCCAGAAGTTTTGGTGCTTGCTTGCCAGCAGGTTGTTCCCAGAGATTGTCTGTGTTCTAGAAAGTGACGTCATTTTGCATGGTAGAGAGCAGCTGAATAGAAATAGGCCTGCCTATCTCACGGCAGGGCAGAGCCTTAGAATGCAGAGTCTTTCATTCAAATCACACCGAACTTCCTGATGTGAAATCAGCCATCATCTCACAAGCTCATCTCATCAATTTCCTGGTAGAAGCAGCTGTGCTGCCGGGGATAGAATCCTCTGGCCAGCCATTTTTACATCTGAAAAAGCACCCCTTGTTTTCCCTTTAGTGCTCAAGCTTTAGTATCTGCCAGTTTGAATGGTAGTGGAGTTTAGGGATTTGTATGTACTTAAACTGAATGAGGTAGAGAGCTTAATGGTCATGACAGAATTGACAGAATTGACAGACACCCTTTCCGTGGAGTGTTGAATCACATATGCATTGCCTCTGATCAGTCTGCTTGCTTGAAACTAATGTCAAAGGCAATGTCTAGTGTTGCCTCTTATCTTTAATAGGAAACTAGACATAGAACCCTTGTTCCCCTGTGCAGAGATTTGCCATCAGAGAACTTCATCTGTCCTTTAATACTTTTGCTATGCCCTGGAAATGATTTCTTTACTCGTCTTCCAGCATACATCACTCACTCCTACCAACTAATAATAAGCATATCTAAATCTTGTAGACCACTTTGCAATTTACAAAGTTATATATGTATTATCTCATTTAATCTTGATAGCAGAACTAAAAAGGAGAGAGTCTTATCCCCGTTTTGTAGAGAAGGAATCATAGCTCCAGATCATATACCACCTGTAAGCAGCTGTGATCCTTATATCCCTGATGACAATACCTTAGTTCCACGTTGAACCAGATGAAGAAATGTAGCTTTGTTAATTATATTATCTAACAAAGTCTCTTTAGTGTGATGTAGGAAATACCTTACACAAAAGACCATTTTACTATATATAGTATAACATCATGTTGTATACCTTAAATATATATAATTTTTTTTAAGACAGGAAAAGAGTCCTTTAAAAGGCCTACTGGAAGTAGACGGGAGATCTCAATGTCATGAACATTGAAGAACATATCTTTTTGTCATCGTTATGGTTTTGTTGTGGTTGTTTGGAAACAACAGAAGTCATATGGACTGAAACTATTGTTTCTTACGGCGTGTATGATCATTCTGGTTTTCTGTAAAGAGTAGAGAGAGATAGACATGTTTCCTTTTCATCATTTGCAAGCATCTTCTAGATTATAGGGCAGCAACTGTCACTGTTAGGTTTCAATAATATAAAAACTTAACAATAGAAATCAGGCCCAGGGGAAAAATCCACTCACTTTGGCAGCAGAACTACATTAAGAAAGCTCAGGGGCAAGGAGACAACAGGCAAGGAGATAGTTTCTCCTACGGAGACAGACTAGGTTCTATCAGCAATTCTGGTATCCTGCGTCTTTGCCAGCAGGCACTCTGAAGGGAATGAGATGAACCACAAGACAACGTGTTGGTAAGAATATATCCTTTGCAACCTTAGTGCAGATGGGGAATTTCTTTTGAGCTTGATCCATTTTTCTTCCCTAGAGTCAAAAACATGTTTTCTTGAGGAATCTCAAGAGTAGAATCTTTGGGTATGGATTGGGGAGAGGAGTGGGCAGAGAACAGGACGACGACGAAGGCTGGTTTTAGAGAGGTAGAGCAAAGACGCCGTAAACAAGCATAGCAGTTAGAGTGTTGTGAAATGAAATTTGGGAGTTACCCTTCAGGCCTTTATCATCACAAGAGTCATTTTCTTTCTGGTGCTAGCAGCATTCTTCTGTTGAGGTAGTTCCCCAGTGTCTCTTCTTGAAAGTGGGAGTTCAAACTTTCTCTTTTTTCCTTCTACTCATCATGACTAGAGTATACCTGAGCAGATATTTGTGTTTGTACATTGTAGTTCAGTGGTATTCATGTTTTAATCATTGGAAAACTTTAAAGAAATATCAATACATGTATCATTTTTTAAAAGCCCCCCACATGATTCTAATGTATAAACTGGTATACAATTAAAAAAAAAAAAATCAGCTGAGAAGCTTAAAAAAAAAGGCAATCCCTACTCAAATCTGTCCTTTAATACTTTCGCTGTGCCCTGGAAATGATTTCTTTACTCATTTTACTCATTTTTTACTCTATAGTAAGAATCTATAGGAGAGAAACTCAGCGTTTGAACATCAGCTAGATGGTGAAACTGAACTTTATAGCACTCATCACCTCACAGAAATATCAATGTAAACAACTATCCATGCATGAAAATACCTTCACAAGAGCTAGGGAGATCAGATGAGAGATTGCAGCAATGAGGTATCATGTAGAAATAAGAAAAAGATACATTGAAGAGGGCAGGAAAGATAGTTTTACGTTACCCTCGTCACACTTCCCTAAACCTCAGACAGCACAGCATGGAGGAAGATACCCCACTGTGTGAGGGAAGGAGGAGTGGGTACCGGACATTGCCTCATTCCTCAACACTGGTCCTGTCCCAGTAAAACCCATCACTAGGTAGGCCCCCATGTTCCCTGACTCCAGGCGTGTACCTACAGACTAGGCTTCCAAGTCCACCGCAGTGCCAAGCTAGATCCTGCAGCACCAGGCTCCAGGCCTGCTCAGTGGACCCTGCCTCCAGGCCAGCCCCTGCAGACCTAGTCTCCAGGCCTACCCCACATTCCAGAACAGCCCAGAGGCAGGTCAGCCCACATAATCCCAGGCTTTAAGCCTGCCCCAGTGCCAAGGCAGCACCCTAGGCCTCAGGCACCAAGCCATCACCTTCAGACACGGGCTCTAGGCCAGGCTGATCCTCGTGACCCCACCCTGTAGACGAGCCTCTGCAACCCCACACTCCAGCAGCTCCAGGGTTTAGCGCTTTTCTAGCAGATCCAGGGTCCAGGCTTATAGTAGTAGACCCCAGCACTGAGCTGGAACCCATGGACACAGGCTCTAGGAACATCCTTGTGGACCCAGGTTCCAGGCTGGCTCTCACGGCTCCAGGACCTAGGTCAGCCCTAAAAACCTAGCTTCCAGACCAGCACCTGCACACCTAACCTCCACGCACATCCCCATAGACCCAGTCTTCAGGCCAGTCCCCAGGGCTCCAGGTACCATGCCAATACCCATGATCCCAGGCCCCAGACTAGCCCCTACAGATCCAAGCTTCGTTCCTGCCCTAACACCAGGCTGGCCCCAGGCTCCAGGCCAGTCCCCATAGACCCATCCTCCAGTGGACTCAGAATCCAAACCTGCTCCAACAAACCCAGGGTCCAGACCCACTCCTGTAGACACCAGTGCCAGGACAGTCTCCGTGAACCATGTCTCCAGGACCACCCCTGGAGACCCATGATCCAGGCCAGCTCCTGTGGACCCAGGACCCAGCCTGCCCCCACAAACTCAGGCTCCAGGCACACCCCAGCACCAGACCAGCCTCTTTGAAATCAGGCTTCAGCCCTTTGTAGCTGCAGGGTCTTCATCCATGGATTTAACCCATCATGGATCAAATATGTAGTTAAGCCTACAATGATTCCATCTGTACTAAACATGTACAGACTTTTTTTCTTGTCATTATTCCCTAAACAGTACAATATAACTGTTATTTACATAGCATTTACTTTGTATTAGGTACTACTAGTAATCTAGATATTATTTAAAATGTGTGGGAAGATATGCATATGTTGTTATATGCAAATACTATATAATTTTATGTAAGGGACTTGAACATCTGTGGATTTTGGTATTCTCAAATGGTCCTGGAACCAATTCCCCACAGATGCTGAGGGATGACTATATTCAAAGTGCTGAAGGAGAAAACAAGAATGCCTGGAAGCTGTCCTTCAGAAATGAAGGAGCAATAAAGGCTTTCTGAGATAAGCAAAAGCCGAGGGAGTTCATCACCACCAAACTTGTCTTATGAAAAAGGCTGAACGGAGTTCTTCAAGCTGAGAGAAGAGGATGCTAATTAGTAAACATTAAAACATATAAAAGTATAAATCTCACTGGTAAAAGTGTACACAGTCAAATTCAGAATAATATTGTAATGGTGGTAAGTTACTTATATCTTTAGCATGAAGGTTAGGCAAAACTATTTTAAAATACTATTAGTGCTGGGTGCAGTGGCTCACGCCTGTCATCCTAGCACTTTGGAAGGCTGAGGCAGGTAGATCACTTGAGGTCAGGAGTTCGAGACCAGCCTGGCCAACATGGTAAAACCCCGTCTCTACCAAAAAATACAAAAATTAGCTGAGTGTGGTGGCACGTGCGTAGTCCCAGCTACTCAGAAGGCTGAGGTAGGAGAATCACTTGAACCTGGGAGGCAGAGGTTGCAGTGAGCCAGTATTGCGCCACTGAACTCCAGACTGGGCAACAGAATGAGACCTTGTCTTAGAAAAAAAATAAAATAATAATAATAATAGCTATAATAGTTGCTTAAGGATACACAATATAAAAAGATGTAAATGTTGATAGTAAAAACAAAATATGAGGGGCGAGTAGAGTAAAAGTACTGAGATTTTTTATGCACTCAAAGTTGTTATCAGTTTAAAATGGCCTGTTATAACTATAAGATGGTCTATGTAAGCCTCATGATAACCACAAAACAAAAGCCTATAGTAGATTCACAAAAAACAAAAAGGAAGGAATCAAAACCTTACACTAGAGAAAATAAATCACAAAGGAAGATAGCAAGAGAAGAAGGAAAAAAGGATCCACAAAACAATCAGAAAACTAACAACATGGCAGTAGTAAGTCATTACCTATCAATAATTACTTTGAATGTAAATGGATTAAATTCTCTAATCAGAAGGCATAGAATGGTTGAATGAATTTAAAAAGCAAGACCCAACTATATGTTGCCTACAAGACACTCACTTCACCATTAAGGACACACATAGATTGAAAGTAAAAGGGTGGCAAAACATATTCCATGCAAATAGAAATCAAAAGAAAGCAGGGGTAACTATTCTTTTATCAGATAAAATAGACTTTAAGTTAAAAGCTGTAAAATGAGACAAGGTCATTATATAAAGACAAGGAGGTCAGTTCATTAAGAGACTGTAACAATTGTACATATACATGCGCCAACACTGGAACACCTAAGTATATTAAACAAATATTAAAGGACCTGAAGGGAGAGATAGATTGAAACACAATCATAGTAGGGGACTTTGATACCCAACTTTAAGCAATGGACATTTCATCCAGACCAAAAAAATCAATAAGGAAGCATTGGACTTAAGCTATACTTTACATCAAATGGACCTAATAGACATAAACAGAACATTGCATCCAGCAACAACATCATATACATTCTTCTCTAGCACACATGGAACATTCTCCAGGATAAATTTTATGTTAGGGCCAGGTGTGGTGGCTCACGCCTGTAATCCCAGCACTTTGGGAGGTCAGGGCAGGCGGATCACAAGGTCAAGAGATCAAGACCAAGCTGGCCAACAAGGTGAAACCCCATCTCTACTAAAAATACAAAAAAATAAGCCAGGCGTGGTGGCACCCACCTGTAGTCCCACTTACTCGGGAGGCTGAGGCAGGAGAATTGCTTGAACCTGGGAGTTGGAGGTTGCAGTGAGCCGAGATCGTGCCACTGCACTCCAACCTGGCAACAGATTGAGACTCCATCTCAAAAAAATATATATATATGTTTAGGCACAAAACAAGTCTAAATAAATTTAAATGAGTTTAAGAAGATTGAAATCATATCAAATATCTTTTCTACCCACCAAAGTATGAATCTAGAAGTTAAGAACTGAAGGAATTTTAGAACATTTCCAAATACATGGAAATTAAACAACGTGCTTCTAAACAATAGGTCAAGAAGTTAAAAGGGAACTTTTAAAATATCTTGAGACAAAAGTAGAATACAAAATACCAAAACTTATGGCATGCACCAAAAGCAGTGCTAAGGGGTGAGTTTGTAGCAATAAACATCTATGTCAAAAAAAGAAAAAAGGCCCATTGGCTCATGCCTGTCATCCCAGTGCTTTGGTAGGCTTAGACAGGAGGGCCACTTGAGCCTGCGTTTGAGGTTACAGTGAGCTATCATCATGCCATTGTGCTCCAGCCTGGGCAGAGAAATACCCCATCTCTAAAAATAAAATAAGAATTGGAGACTGATGTGAGTAATAATAAAACTCCAGTCCAGCCGGGTGCAGCGGCTCACACCTGTAATCCCAGAATTTTGGGTGGCCAAGGCAGGTGGATCACCTGAGATCAGGAGTTCGAGGCCAGCCTGGCCAGTGTGGTGAAACCCTGTCTCTACTAAAAATACAAAAATTAGCTGGGCAAGGTAGCATGCACCTGTAATCTCAGCTACTCAGGAGGCTGAGGCAGGAGAATTACTTTAACCCGGAGGCAGAGGTTGCAGTGAGATGATATCGCACCACTGCTCTCCAGCCTGTGCAACAGAGTAAGACTCCATCTCAAAAAAATAAAAATAAATAAAAAATAAAACTCCAGTCCCTTGCAAAAATAAAAAAGAATTTATAACCTTCTCATCAAGTAAATATTTGGACATATTCAGGAATGTCCAACCAATACTGAATATTTTTGCTGTAGAGACAATTCTCAAGTCTAAAACTCCATGTCAGATTAAAACAAAACAAAAACAAACTCAGAACAATCTCCAACTGGAAATTTGATTTAAGAACAAATTTCATTTCTGCTGTAAGACTCATTATTGGAGAATATTTGTAGTCTCTATTTCTGAAGCCAACTTTATTATTTTCAAAGCCAGAATTATAGTAGAAAACAAATATTCCTAGTAGTAGTTTTTTAGTAGAAGATACCTTATCCTCAAATAACTTATAGTTTAAAGAGTTTCTGTTTCTCTCATACTTCATCTTGTTGGGAGCTATCAGCATTCAGGGTTTAGATTTTTTCTGACACATGGTTTTCTTCTGGAAACCTACTAATTAAAAAAAGGATGCAGGGCTAGGATACTGCACTATGTTAGAGATTTTATTATTGAGCCATCTCCAAAGAATGTTGAACCAAGATTCAAGTTTAGTAGAGCTTATACATAAATGGAGTTGAGCAAACAGGAGAATGGAGAACACATCAGTGCCCTGTTTGAAAATATCAATCCCTTACCTGGTAGGCCTGATGATTTTTAATGGAGACGAGATTGTGGATTTTTTGTGACAAGAATTGTCTAGTTTAATGTTCAAGAATTATCAGCACCAAAGACAGATCAAAAGGTCCATATTTATCCTCCCTGTAAATGCCTTGCCCTGGGAGGGTGTTAATATGCCCAATTTGGCAATGAACTTATGGATTTTTATGATGAATATCCATATTTCAAACCCAAGCAGGTGCTCTGGAGCAGTACTGTCTGAGTGCATAGAATGCAGCAGCAGCAGTAGCAGCAGCAGCAAAGACCTGTCCCAGGCACTCAGGGCTCATTTGTATGGATGCACCGATGCTGTGGGAGCTGTGTACATCAAAGCCACTGCAGTCCCCATCACAGAGCCTCACTGAGAAAAGGATTGTTCTGCAGCTTTTCTTTCCCATCGGAGTTCCACTCCATAATCTAATGCCCTTTAGCTGGAGAGGGTCTGGGAGAAAGGGAGCTGAATGTGCAAAGCAAAGAACAATTTGAGTACAGTGCTCAAAAATAATTGGCAGCTTCAGGTAAAATAAAGTTCTAGAATGATAAAAATCACAGCATCTTAACTCTGGCAGAGACCTTTACAGGTCATATAGTCCATCTTCCCTTGCCTGTTTTCAAAACTTAAACCATTCCAATTGGATAAGAACTAATTGTTCATTTTAGGACTTCCAGAAATAAAATTACAGAGCTGTCTTTGAAATCTGTTCAGATATATAGTACCTCTTTCACTGTAAGTTCATTTTTAAGTTAACCCAAATCCATCATGTTCCACTTAAAACTGGTTTTTGTTTGTTCAGTCATCTATAGAGATGTATAATGACTAGTCAGTGTCCTTTATGGAAAAGTCATTGAAGATCAGCCATAGTTAAATTACCACTTCAACTGTCTTTTCAGTGGCTAAAATCTATCAAATTCCTTAAACAGTTTTTCTATGGCCAGTTTTTTTAGTATCTTACCTCTTATTATTACCTTCTCCTTCATTTTCCATGCCCATCTTTGGTTGTAAAGCTTAAACTGGACCCAGTGCTGTAGAAATATCTGATGAGTACTTAGTAGAGTGAAAAGCTCACCTCATGTTTCCTAAATACTTGTAGTTTTTGCTTTGCACACTAGTGTGAGACCAAAAATTACCACGCTAACTGACTCTATATGATCTTAATAATCAATGAGAAAATTTATGATACATAAATGTGTGTCAAAACATTTGAAACTATATTTCTATTGGTTATATACATATAGAGAAATGAAAAAAAAAACAGTAAAACTAATGTTAGTAAGCTGTAATTTAAAACATTATAAATAATGAGAAATGAAGTTTTATTTATAGGCATACCTCAGAGACATTGCAGGTTTGATTCCAGGCCATTGCAAAAGCAGGTATCACAAAAAAGCAAAGTCAGACAAATATTTTGGTTTCCCAGTGCATATAAAACTTATGTTTCTGCTGAGACGGTGTCCACCCTGGGAGCACAGATCCTCACCCTTGCCGCTCTGCCTCCCGTCCACACCCACCGCCAGCTCACCACGGATGATGATATCACTGTGCTTGTTGACAACGGCTCCAGCATGTGCAAGGCCGGCTTTGCAAGTGACGATGCCCATCCCGGGCCACCTTCCCCTCCATCGTGGGGCGCCCCAGGCACCAGGGTGTGATTGTGGGCATGGCTCAGAAGGACTCATGTGGGCAATGAGTCCCAGAGCAAAAGAGGCATCCTGACCCTGAAGTACCCCATTCGAGCAGGACATCGTCACCACCTGGGACGACATGGAGAAGATCTGGCACCACACCTTCTACAACGAGCTGTGTGTGGCTGCCAAGGAGCACCCCATGCTGCTGACCAAGGCCCCCCGAACCGTAAGGCCATCTGCAAGAAGATGACCCAGATCATGTTTGAGATCTTCAACACACCAGTCATGTACGTGGCCATCCAGGCCGTGCTGCCTCTGTACACCTCTGGCCGTACCATTGACATCGTGATGGACTCCAGTGACGGGGTCACCAACACCGTGCCCATCTACGAGGAGTATGCCCTCCCCCACGCCATCCTGCATGTAGACCTGGCTGGCCGGGACCTGACTGACTACCTTATGAAGATCCTCACCTAGCGCAGCTACATCTTCACCGCCACAGCCAAGTGGGAAATCATGCATGACATCAAGGAGAAGCTATGCTATGTCACCCTGGACTTCGAGCAGGAGATGGCCATGGTGGCCTCCAGCTCCTCCCTGGAGATAGCTACAAGCTGCCCAATGGCCAGGTCATCACCATCGGCAACAAGCGGTTCCACTGCCCCGAGGTGCTCTTCCAGCCTTCCTTCCTGGGCATGGAATCCTGTGGCATCCATGAAACTACCTTCAACTCCATCATGAAGTGTGATGTGGACATTCTCAAGGACCTGTATGCCAACACAGTGCTGTCTGGCGGCACCACCACATACCCTGGCATCACTGATAGGATGCAGAAGATCACCGCCCTGGCACCCAGCACAATGTGGATCAAGAGTATTGCTCCTGCCATGCGCAAGTACTCCATGTGAATCGGCAGCTCCATCCTGGCCCTGCTGTCCACCGTCCGGCAGATGTGGATCAGCAAGCAGGAGTACGACGAGTCAGGCACCTCCATCGTCCACCGCAAATGCTTCTAGGTGGACTGTGATGTAGTTGCGTTACACCCTTTCTTGACAAAACCTAACTTGTGCAGAAAACAAGATGAGATTGGCATGACTTTGTTTTTTTATTTTGTTTTGTTTTGTTTGGCTTGACTCAGGATTTAAAAACTGGAATGGTGGAGGTGACAGCAGTTGGTTGGAGCAAGCATCCCCCAAAGTTCTACAATGTGGCGAGAGACTTCGATTGTACATTTTTTTAATAGTCATTCCAAATATGGTGAGATGCATTGTTACAGGAAGTCCCTTGCCCTCCTAAAAGCCACCCCACTTCTCTCTAAGGAGAATGGCCCAATCCTCTCCCATGTCCACACAGGGGAGGTAATAGCACTGCTTTCGTGTAAATTATGTAATGCAACATTTTTTAAATCTTCGCCTTAATACTTCTTTATTTTGTTTTATTTTGAATGCTCGGCCTTTGTGGCCCTCCTTTTTTGCCCCCAACTTGAGATGTATGAAGGCTTTTGGTCTCCCTGGGAGTGGGTGGAGGTAGCCAGGGAATACCCGTACACTGACTTGAGACCAGTTGAATAAAAGTGCATGCCTTAAAAAAACTTACGTTTCCACTATATTGTAGTCTGTTCAGCATGCAGTAGCATATGTCTAAAAAAACAACGCACATACCTTCCTTTAAAAATGCTTTGTTGCTTAAAAAAAAATGCTAATAACCATCTGAGCTTTCAGTGAGTAGTAATCTTTTTGCTGTAAAAGGGTCTTGCCTCAGTGCTGGGGACCTTGCTCTGCATTAGGTTTTGGCTTAAGGGAATGTTGTGGCTGGTTTGATCTTCTGTCTCAGGGATCCTCAACCCCCAGGCCGCAGACCAAGCCACACAGCAGGAGGTGAGTGGTGGGTGAGCAAGACAAGCTTCATCTGTATTTACAGCTGCTCCCCAATACTTGTATTACCATCTGAGCTACGCCTCCTGTCAGATCAATGACAGCATTAGATTCTCATAGGAGCGCGAACCCCACTGTGAACTGTGCACATGAGGGATCTAGATTTCATGCTCCTTATGAGAATCTAATGCTTGATGATCTGTCACTGTCTCCCATCACCCCCAGATGGGACTATGTAATTACAGGAAAACAAGCTCAGGGCTCCCACTGATTCTACATTATGGTGAATTTATAATTATTTCATTATATATTACAATGTAATAATAGGCTGGGCATAGTGGTTCACACCTGTAATCCCAGCACATTGGGAGGCCGAGACAGGTGGGATCGCTTGAGGTCAGGAGTTTGAGATTAGCCTTGCCAACACGGTGAAACCCCATCTCTACTAAAAATACAAAAATTAGCCGGGCATGGTGGTGCATGCCTATAGTCCCAGCTACTTGGGAGGCTGAGGCAGTAGAATTGCTTGAACCCGGGAGGCTGAGGTTACAGTGAGCCGAGATCGCACCACTGCACTCTAGCTTGGGCAACAGAGCAAGACTCCGTCTCAAAAAAAGAAAAAAAAGTAATAATAGAAATAAAGTGCCCAATAACTGTAATATGCTGGAATCATCCCGAACCCCCCTGCAGCCTGGTCCGTGGAAAAATTGTCTTCCACAAAACTGGTCCCTGGTGCCAAAAAGGTTGAGGACCGCTAGACCATTAAAACTTTCTCCATATTGGCAAGAAGGCTCTTTCACTTAACCATTCATATGTTCACTGGAGTAGCACTTTGAATATCCATCAAGAATTTTTTCTCTGCATTCACAACTTGGCTAACTGGCACAAGATGCCTAGCTTTTGGCCTTTCAACGTGTTTTTCTCATTAAGCTTAATCATTTCTAGGTTTTGCTTTAAAGTTAGAGAGGGGTGACTCTTCCTTTCACTTAAACACTTAAAGAGGCCATTTTAGGGTTATTAATTGGCCTAATTTCCATATTGTGGTATCTGGAGGAATAGGAAAGCCTGAAGAGAGGGAGGAAAATGGAGGAATATCCTGTCAGTGGAGCTGTTAGGACACACACATTTATGGGTTATGTTCACTGTCTTCTATGCGTGTGGTTCATGGCACCCCAAAACAATTGGAATAGTAACATCAAAGATCACTGATCACAGATTAACATAGCAGATATCATGAAAAAGTTGGAAATACTGTGAGAATTAACAAAATGTGACAGAGACACAAAATGAGCACGTGCTGTTGGAAAAATGGTGCTGAAAGACTCGCTCAGTGCAGGGGTGCCACAAACCTTCGATTTATTTTAAAAAAATACCCACAATATCTACAAAACACAATAAAGCGAAACACAATAAAACCAGGTATGTCCGTATTTATAAAAAAAAAAAAATCCCAAGTAATATGAATCGTACTTGCCTCCTTTATGTCATATGGTTTATGATACTGAGAAAACATCTTTTCTGTGCCTTGTTGAGTTGTCATCATACTCCCTTCTAAGTTTGGATGAGCTTCCAATATTTTACACTTTGTGCTTTCAGTGTCATGAAATATCTGCAAGAGTTTCTTTAATGTGAAGTTTTTGCCGGCATCACTTCCTCTGGGACATCTTCATACCTTTCGTCCCAACCACTTTCCTCATTTACATAGATTAGTTTTCCTTCACTAAGTTCCTCTGGTGCATATCTGGAGTCCCTTACATAGCAGCAATGTCAATAATCTCACAGTTAGCTATTTCTTCTATAACCCTATTTACATTACTGTTACCACTTTTTGTTACTTTGCTGCATTTTCATCTTTGTTAGCCAGTTCCCTCTTTCAGTTATCTGTTTTTGGGTTTCATCATTGGAAGACAAGGAGGCAACCCCACTGCACACTTTGCTGTTTGTGCATTAACTGAATAACAGATGCACAGTGACTAGTCACCGACAGACTATGAAAGAAGTGACGTGATTTGACACTGATCATGATACACATCTGTTGTTTATGTTGTGAACTGAAGAGCTAGCAATCAAGTTTGTACTTCAGTTAATTACTCACAGTTAATAAACCATGGCAACTGAAATTTCAACCCTATGGTTTGGGGACTGACATTCTTTCATTTTAGAACCATGCAAAGCAAGGACAACCTCAGTCAATTCCTACATTCCTTCAGGCCCACTGCTAATGTGCTGATTGCTGGTCAGTTATCTACTCTGACATTCAGATCTTTTTCTGATATAGCCTTACTAACTTCATCTTAGTGAAGTTTTTCTTTCTTCTCCAGGGGCAATACATTCTGACATTTATTATGTTCTTGGCTTCTGACCACTCTCCTTCAATCTCTTAATTTGTTTGAAATACTGATTTGCCCTGCTAGCTTGTGATCATTTGCAAATTAAATAGACATTTTTCCATTCATTAATGTGAATACTAATTACCCCACAGAATGTCAGTTCCTGAATACTAGTACAGGTTCACCCAGCCAGCTCATCCTTATCCTTTGGTCATACTGTCCAGTCAGTTGTGTAAGGAACTCTGTAAAGGTCCTGGGTGGGGCCTCAGAATCTATATATTTAAATGCTTTCCGTATTATAGCTAAGTTTGATTTATAATACAAACCACGCTTTCCTGGTTTTTAGTAATCTTACTATAGACTAATAGAAGTTTAGATCTGACAAATATACTAGAGATTGTTTTGTCAAATCTGCTCATTTTGTAAGTGAGAGAACTAAGGCCAGAGTTGCCAGATAACTTGCCCATGGCTTCCCAGTTACAGGAAGAGTAGGAACTAGAACTGATGGTTGCAAATGCCAAATCTTTCTTTTTCTTTTCTTTTCTTTTTTTTTTTTTTTGAGATGGAGTCTCGCTGTGTCACCCAGGCTGGAGTGCAGTGGTGCGATCTTGGCTCACTGCAAGCTCCACCTCCTGGATTCACGCCATTCTCCTGCCTCAGCCTCCCGAGTAGCTGGGACTATAGGCGGCCGCCACCACGCCTGGCCAATTTTTTGTATTTTTAGTAGAGACAGGGTTTCACTGTGTTAGCCAGGATGGTCTCAATCTCCTGACCTCGTAATCTGCCCGCCTCGGCCTCCCAAAGTGCTGGGATTACAGGCATGAGCCACCGCCACTGACCTTTTTTTTCTTTTTTTTTTCTAGACAGAGTTGTTCTGTTGCCCAGGTTGGGGTGCAATGGCGTGATCTCGGCTCACTGCAGCCTCTGCCTCCCAAGTTCAAGCGATTCTCCCACCTCAGCCTCCCAAGTAGCTGGGATTACAGGTGTATGCCACTACGCCCAGTTAATTTGTGTATTTTTGGTAGAGACAGGATTTCAGCGTGTTGGCCAGGCTAGTCTTGAACTCCTGACCTCAAGTGATCCGCCCATCTCAGCCTCCCAAGGTGTTGGGATTACAGGCGTGAGCCACTGCGCCCACCCCAAACTCCCAGTCTTTCAACCTAATTTCCATCCTGTGGGACACAATCAAAGTCGTTGATCATCATCTTTTTCAGACTCTCCTGTGGTGATTTTTTCTATGTGTATCTGTGGAATAGTATCTGAAGAGAAATGCTCAAGTAGGTTTCTCTGTAGTGAATGGGAAAGCAGTTGCGGCAAGGATTGTTGAGGTAGTAGGAGCTATGGAGGCCTGGAGCAGCTCTGGAGGCCTTAATCCAGTCCTGCTCCAGTGCTTACCCTCTGCCTCTTCTGTGCCTGCCCACTGGTGCCTAAGCTGCTGTCCACTGGGGGCTTAGGTATCTATTTGACTTGTGCACACAGTGCTTGTTTCTGGAGGCAGTGTATAGAGAAGATGGGAATGTGGGGTTGTGTGGGGGTTGAATATACTATTCTGTAAAGCTTTTTCTATTTCCGTAAGGTATTTTCACAACTGAAGACTCTGGCCTTCAGGTTTGCTGACAGAGAGAAATGAGTCTGTCTGTAGTTCTGAGAGACGCACTAAGGAGTAGAGCATCATCCCTTTGATATGTTGTGTGAGTTCATGAAAAATGAATGGGGAATGTTGAATAGTATGTATAATAGCAACAGTTAATGCTTACATACCCATTCTGTCTTGAAGAAAAACAAAAACAGAATTTTGCTACTTCCTAATCTCCCTGAGTTCACCTGTCACAGGCAACAGCAGGGTTTGAAATGCTAGTGTGTCTTGTAGCCATTTTAAAGACTGAAGAGCTGCATAGTTCAGGGAAACTGAAATCAAGGGACTTCCTTATAAATTGTCCTTACCTTTTCTCTAGCACTTGCCGCCTGGGACCCTGGCCTCTCACTAGGCCCCAGAAGATGTAAGATAGCATTTCACAACAACATGACATTTTAGAGCCAGAGGTGGAGACGGTTGAGGGGGGGGGGGGGGTACCTTAGTACTCTTCTGCTTCAATTCCAATTCCAAAATTTTTGTTTTCTCTGCTGAGACCCCAAATGGTCAACAAACTTAGCTATGTTGCACAGTTTGTTTAGGGCTAGATTTAGACTAGAACTCAGGTTTTCTGATTCCCAGGCAAATGTGGTTTTGGCTGTATCATATTGTGCAAAAAAACATTGTCAGACTTCTTAAATGAAATACAAAATCCTGGGTGATTTGGCAGTTGTGAATCTTGCTGGCTGTAACAGACTTTTGGAGGAGATAGGACTGTATTTTTATAGCTGAGGAAACCAGATCAAGGAAACTAGCGTAAATACTGGTCCATAGGCTGAAAAAAAAAAAAAAATCCTCACAGCTTCCCTATTATAACTTTTCAACCTAGGGTGCCAGAAAAGGCTCCATTAATGATTTAAGTTAAGGTTTACATTGAAGGCTGGTACAAAAATGTATATAAAGTACCTAGTTTGCTTATGTATAGATACATTAGATCTCAGAATAAAGAGAAGGGAAAGAGTATCTTTAAAAATTAGAAGATTGGGGCCAGGCACGGTGGCTCACACCTGTAATCCCCAAACTTTGGGAGGCTGAGGCAGGTGGATCACTTGAGGTCGGGAGTTTGAGACCAGCCTGACCAACACGGTGAAACCCTGTCTCTACTAAAAATACAAAAATTAGCCAGGTGTGGTGGTGCATGCCTGTAATCCCAGCTACTTAGGAGACTGAGGCAAGAGAATCACTTGGCCCTGGGAAGTGGAGATTGCAGTGAGCTGAGATCACACCATTGCACTCTAGCCTGGGTGACAGAGTAAGACTCCATCGCCAAAAAAAAAAAAATTCAAAAAAAGACACCTGGGGAAATTTAGTTTGCGAGTGACTAGTTTTTTCTTTCCAACTGAAGGCTCACATTAGCATCAATAAATATTTTACAGTAAATCTCATACCCTGATTTTAAAAATAAAACCTTATGTTTTTTGGAAACCATATCAGAGGTCTGTTTTTAGGTAATTATTTTCATTTTCTATCTTTCCTTTCCAAAAAAATACCTAAAAATACAGCTTTTTTTTTTTTTTTTTTTTTTTTTTTTTTTTATTGAGTCTCGCTCTGTCACCCAGGCTGGAGTGCAGTGGTGCAATCTTGGCTCACTGCGAGCTCTGCCTCCCGGGTTCATGCCATTCTCCTGCCTCAGCCTCCCGAGTAGCTGGGACTAGCTGGGACTACAGGCGACTGCCACCTCGCCCGGCTAATTTTTTGTATTTTTAGTAAAGACGAGGTTTCACCGTGTTAACCAGGATGGTTTCGATCTCCTGGCCTCCTGATCCACCCACCTCGGCCTCCCAAAGTGCTGGGATTACAGGTGTGAGCCACTGCATCCGGCCTAAAAATACAGCTAATAAAGACTCAGTGTGTTCTTTAAAAACTTCTTGGTAGGATTGCTAAAGTTCCATTTCTCCCCTAATGAAGTATAAAAATTGAATTCTTTTTTTTTTTTTTTTTTTTTTTTGAGATGGAGTCTCGCTCTGTTGCCCAGGCTGGAGTGCAGTGGCCAGATCTCAGCTCACTGCAAGCTCCGCCTCCTGGATTTTTACACCGTTCTCCTGCCTCAGCCTCCCGGGTAGCTGGGACTACAGGCGCTCACCACCCCGCCTGGCTAGTTTTTTGTATTTTTTAGTAGAGACAGGGTTTCACCGTATTAGCCAGGATGGTCTTGATCTCCTGACCTCGTGATCTGCCCGTCTCGGCCTCCCAAAGCGCTGGGATTATAGGCTTGAGCCACCGCGCGCAGCCTAAAAATTGAATTCTTAATGCAGATGAAAGTGCCCTATTCTGGGGGGAAAATGTCACAAAGGACACTTATTAGTAAGGAAGTGAGCACCAAGATTTAAGGCAGGAAGGGATAAGCTAACTCTACTGTTTTGTACAAATGCAGTTGAGTTTCTGATCAGGACTGCCTTTATCTGTATAGCTGCTAACCCTCAAGCGTTAAAGTGTAAAGATAAACACCAGCTGCTAGGCTTTGGGTTGTACAAAAAGAACACCTGGACAACAAGAATCCTTTTACTGGATTGATTCCATTGATGTTTTGTCCTTGATGTCAAGAAGCATCTTGCCAGTAAAGGACTGCCTTTTAAAGTTCTTTTGATATCAAACAATGCCCCTGGCCACCCATTACCCCATGAGTTCAACACCAAAGACATCGAAGTGGTCTACTTGCCCTGAAACACAACATCTCTAATTCAGCTTCAGCCTCTAGGTCAGGGAATCATAAGGCCTTTTAAGACCCATTTCACACGGAACTGTACGGAAGGATGTCAACCCTATGGACGAGAACCCCAATAGAGAGAACATCATGAAAGTCTAGAAGGATTACACCATTGGAGACACCGTTGTTATAGAAAAAGCCATGAAAGCCATCAAGCTCAAAATAATAAATTCCTGCTGGAGAAAACTGTATTCAGATGTTGTACATGACTTCACAGGGTTTATGACAGAGCTAATCAAATAAATCATGAAAGAGATTGTAGATAATGGCAGAAAAGTTGGGGAGAGGGGAGAGGGTTAAAGGTTTAAAATATGGATCTTGAAGAACTGCAAGAGTTAATAGACACCACACCAGAGAAATTCACAGAAGACAACTTGATAGAGATGAGTGCTTCTGAATCAGTGCTAAACAATGAGGAAGAAGATGTAGAAGAAGCAGGACCAGAAAGCAAATTGACATGAGACAGTCTAGCAGAAGGGTTCTAATTATTCAAGACTGTTTTTGACTTCTTGTATGACACGGATCCTTCTATGATATGGACACTGAAACTAAAGCAGAAAGTGGAAGAAGAATTGGTACCATATAGAAACATTTTTAGAGAAATGAAAAAGCAAAAAAATCAGAAATTACAATGTATTTCCATAAAGTTACACCAGTATGTTGGCTTCTCCTGCCTCTCTTTCCACCTCCTCTACCTCTTCCACCTCTGCTACTCCCAAGACAATAAGACCAACCTCTTTTCCTCCTCCTCTTCAGCCTACTCAACATGAAGACGAGGATGAAGACCTTTATGATAATCCACTTACACTAAATGAATAGTAAATATATTTCCTCTTCCTTGTGATTTTCTTAATAATGTCTTTTTCTCTAATTTATTGTAAGAATACAATAGATCACACTTATAACATACAAAATATGTGTTAAGGCCAGGTGGTTCACACCTGTAATCCCAGCACTTTGGGAGACTGAGGTGGATGGATCACTTGAGGCCAGGAGGTTGAGACCAGCCTGGCCAACATGGTGAAACCCCATGTCTACTAAAAATACAAAAATTAGCCAGGCGTGGTGGTGCATGCCTGTAATCCCAGCTACTTGGGAGGCTGAGGCATGAAGATCACTTGAACCCAGGAGACGGAGGCTGCGGTGAGCCACGATCACATCACTGCACTCCAGCTTGGGAAACAGAGTGAAATTCTGTCTCAAAATTGTGTGTGTGTGTGTGTGTGAAATTGACTATGTTCTCAGTAAGCCTTCTGGTCCACAGTAAGCTGTCAGAAGTTAAGTTTTGGGGGAGTCAAATTTTATAGGTAGATTTTTTTACTGTACCAGGTGGGAGGGGGTCAGTACCCCTAACTCCTGGATTGTTCGAGAGTCAATTGAATAATGAATATATGAAATGAGCAGCACCCACAACCCACTGTGTCTAGCCAAAATAAGCCCAGCTTTAACTTTACTGAAATATTCTTCTTCATTAAATAACATGTATTTTTGGTCTCCTAGGCTACCCCCAACTGGGACCAGCTTTAAGATAAAAAAAAAAAAAAAACTCAGATTTCAGATGTGTGGTTTGGGTGTTTACATTTCCAGTGATACTCAGTTTCATATCTTTCCATTGAGGGAAAATTGTCAAGAGACAAGAATGGTGTCAAGAGTAGAAAGATCTAGCACCACAAGCCAGGGGGGTATTGAAAGAGAAACAGGGGCCAGCTTCTCATTAAAATCAGAGGCAAGAAAGCATCTAAAGATCCAATGACTTAAATGGTAGCAGAAAAGTCTTTAGGAGGTAAATAAGGAAATGTTTGTTTGAAGGCTTAATGGGGAATATTGTATTCGAAATGCTGAGTTATTTTCCCCAGTACTAATTTTCTAATAGCAATGATATTAAGGATATCTCCCACACCCCACCAGCATTCTCAGTTTTCTGAAGGACTTCTGCAGGAGTGGGACAGTCCCTTATTGGAAAAGCTGGCATAGTTGAGATCCTACTTATACTTAAACGGAGGTAGATTTTATTAGAGAAACACTTAAGTGTAGCTTTTGATTTTTTTGGAAGCATACTTTATAGGGCCTGAATACCTTATTAAAAGCGATACAGTACTACATTAAATGAGTAAACAAGCCTCTAGGGAAATCACACTTATAACCAATTAGATTTATAGACTAGTATTTCAAAGCAAAAACAGGAGGAATTCAAATGGAACATCTAGGATTCTGAGCAGCACATTGGTCTTGGAATTCAACTGTAATCTAATATGTCCTGGTTCCTTTACCCTAAATACTCTGTTCTCCAATTAGAGTTGGTTTTGTTCTTCTAGTCTTTATTTTCACAGCATCGTCCAACTTCTATGTTGCTGCTGCTTTAATTTTTTTTAAGTAAGAAACATTCTGCTTTATCGCATTATTTAACCATTCTGGGACACTTCCCAGGCTTTTTTATGATTTGTGAAGAACAGTGGGTAAAAGTAAAGTACAATCACTCTGGAAATTCTTCATGAAAAAGAAAATTAAAAAAATATTCAGAATATCTCCACTAATGCATGATGACAATTCATTTGGACTTTTGAACTAGAGAGAAAGAAATCATCCAATAGTTTTGTGTATTGCTATCTATGTTTCTTTTTGGTCAATAATGTACATGTTATTTCCAAATGCCCTTCCTCCACTACCGTCATCCAATTCATGAGGAATAACCTATTTTGAATCTCAGAAAAGACTGCCACTTTTAAGCCGTATAATACTGAGTTCAAGTCCCAGTCCCTTGCCTCAACAATGGACTCTAGTGGCATTTCCCTGCATCTGAATAACCATAGATCAGTATCTGCCTGTAAGAGTGTGGAGGTATAGGACCTAGATGAACATGCTACGGGAAGCAAATTGAAGCCTTTTTTTTTGTTTGTTTTTTGAGGCAGTTTCACTCTTTTTTTTTTTTCTTCCTGAGACGGAGTCTCGCTCTGCTGCCCAGGCTGGAGTGCAGTGGCCGGATCTCAGCTCACTGCAAGCTCCGCCTCCCAGGTTCACGCCATTCTCCTGCCTCAGCCTCCCGAGTAGCTGGGACTACAGGCGCCGCCACCTCGCCTGGCTAGTTTTTTGTAGTTTTTAGTAGAGACGGGGTTTCACCGTGTTAGCCAGGATGGTCTCGATCTCCTGACCTCGTGATCCGCCCGTCTCGGCCTCCCAAAGTGCTGGGATTACAGGCTTGAGCCACCGCGCCCGGCCGAGGCAGTTTCACTCTTAAATAGCCGAGGCTGGAGTGCAATATAGCAATCTCGGCTCACTGCAGCCTCCACCTCCCAGGTTCAAGCAATTCTCCTGCCTCAGCCTCCCGAGTAGCTGGGATTACAGGCACCTGCCATGATGCTCAGCTAATTTTGTGTGTTTTTTTTTTTTTTTTAGTAGAGACAGGGTTTTGCCATGTTTGCCAGGCTGGTCTTGAACTCCTGACCTCAGGTGATCTGCCCACCTCGGCCTCCCAAAGTGCTGGGATTACAGGCGTGAGCCACTGCACCCAGCCACAAATTGAACCCTTTCTATAAGCATTTTCTACATTGCCAAAAATAGTGTTGTCCTCAAAAGTACAAGCTTACTTACTGGAGATTTAGGAGACAGCATTTTGTCAGTAGAATTCCATCTTCCTTTAAGCAAACTTAACATGCAAAAAATCTATATTTATCCAGTAGAGTAAAGGCTAAAGAACTTTTTGTTTTAAAAGAAAACTTGGTCGGGTATGATGGTTCATGCCTATCATCCCAGAACTTTGGGAGGCCAAGGTGGGTGAATCACCTGAGGTCAGAAGTTTGAGACCAGCCTGGCCAACATAGTGAAATCCCATCTCTACTAAAAATACAAAAACTAGCTGGGTGTGGTGGCAGGTACCTGTAATCCCAGCTACTTGGGAGGCTGAGGCAGGAGAATCGCTTGAACCCGGGAGGTGAAGGTTGCAGTGAGCCGATATTGCGCCACTGCACTCTAGCCTGGGTGAAACTTTTTGATTACAAAAACACATGGAGATTCAGAAAATCATGTTAACCAAATGTTTGTCTTAATAAAGTGAACATCACCTAGATCATGAAATAGAACGTTGCCACCTACTCTAGAAGCCCTGCCCATGTACCCCAGCTCAATCGCAGCCCCTTCTTTCCCTGATTAGTAAACATAATTATGATGTTTATATTCTTACCAGCAACGTATGAGAGTTCTAGTACCTGCACATATGCTTGCCAACCCTTGGTAGGGTCAATCTTTTTCACTTTAGCCATTCTAGTAGCTGTATCTCTTTTGTATTTGTAATGGTATGTATTTGTGATGGTATCTCATTTGTATTTTGCTAATGACTAATGATTTTGAGCTGCTTCTCATCTGCTTATTTGCCATCTGTTAGGAAGATTTTTAAAAGGAAGGAAGTGAGAGAGAAGGCAACTCCATGGCCAAACAGGTTTATTTACAAGAATAGGCCTGCAAGCAGTCCCATTCAGGAATCTGGCTAAGACCATGATCGCTTATAAGCTGAGGTTTTTATAATAAAGTTTCTGTAGGGAGGGGTTGGGGATGTGCTGGCAGGTTGGAACTGTAGGGGAAGGGGAAGGATGTGGTAAGGGCCAGTCAGTCTTTGTTGTAGTCAGAGTTGTTACTGTCTGCTAAAGGTATGGGAGAGGTTGACCTTTGCTGACCAGATAAACTCCCTAGCAACAGTAGTACTCAAAATCACAGGAGACTAGATATCCTTGCTGCAGAAAAGGGAGGCCTATGCCTCTTCCTGCAAGAAGAATGCTATTTCTTTACAAATAAATCTGCATTGGTACAAGAAGGAATAGCCAAACTTAGAAAAATTGCGGAATGCCTACACAAACAACCTGCTGACTTTTTCAGTTCTTTCCTCCATTGGGCACTCCCTTTAATTGGTCCTTTCATTGTCATCTGCTTAATATTAATGTTTTTACCCTGCTTGATAAATTGTTTTCAGACGTTTATTTTGGAAAGAATAACCTCAATTGCTCAGACCACCATAACACAACACATCAAGGAGGCACTCCTGCTACAGCAACAATGAATGACTTCATCACCAGAGGAAGGCCACCTCTCCCATGCACCACCCCCAGTGAGCAGGAAGTAGTCAAAGACAACCTACATCCCTATTCCTAAATAATAATAATACTACAAAGAGGTGGGAATGTGAGAATTAACAATAGTGATGCCACTTTTCTACCTTGGTGACTGTGTTTCCTACCTTAGTGACAGTGTTTTCAAAAACAAAGCAAAGGTCAACCTCGCCCATACCTTAACAGAGAGTAACAACCCTGATCACAACAAAGCCTGGCCCTTACCGCATCCTTCCCCAGCCCCCTACAGTTCCAACCTGCTAGCACTTTGCCAACCCCTCCCCTATAGAAACTTTAGTATAAGGCCAGGTACAGTGGCTCACGCCTGTAATCCCAGCACTTTGGGAGGCCAAGGCAGCTGTATAACCTGAGGTCAGGAGTTCGAGACCAGACTGGCTAACATGTTGATACCCCATTTCTACTAAAAATACAAAGAAATTAGCTGGGTGTGGTAGTGCGCACCTGTAATCCCAGCTACTCGGGAGGCTGAGGCAGGAGAATCACTTGAACCCGGAAGGCAGAGATTGCAGTGAGCCGAGATCATGCCATTGCACTCCAGCTTGAGCAACAAGAGCAAATCTTTGTCTCAAAAATAAAAAAAGAAACTTTAGTATAAAAACCTCAGCATGTAAGCAGTCAAGGGTCTCAGCCAGATTCCTGACTGGGACCCCTCACAAGCTTATTCTTATAAATATACCTGCTTGGCCGTTGAGTTGCCTTCTCTCTCACTTTCTTCCTTTTAAAACTCTCCCTAACACCATCCATAGATACCTTTGGTAAAGTGTCTGTTCAAATCTTTTGCCTTTTTTAAAAAATTGCATTGCTTGTTTTTTTATGGAATTTTAAGGGTTCTTTTTATTCTGCACACAAGTCTTTCATCAGATAAATGCTTTGCAAAGATTTTCTCCTAGTTCTTGGCATGTCATGTCGTTCTCTCAACAGTTTCTTTTGAAAAGCAGTTTTAAATTTTGATAAAGACCAACATATCAATTTATTTTATGAGTAGATTTATTTATTTGTTTTTTATGGGTTGTGTTTTTGGTGTTATATTTAAGAAGTATTTGCTTAATCCAAGGTTATAAATGTTTTCTTCTATAAATTTTATAGTTTTATGTTGTGCATTTTGGTCTATGATCCACTTTAAGTTGGCTTTTTTTAAAAATATGGAACAAGGTATGAATTGAAGTCTCCCTCTCCTTTTTTTTTAAGCACATAGATATCCTGCCGTTCCAGCACCACTTCTTTAAAAGGCTTTCCTTTCTCTACTGAATTCCTTTTTACACCTTGTTGAAAATGAACATGTGTGGGTCTATTTATAGGCTCTTTATTCTGTTCCGTTGATCTATTTGTCTTTCTTTGTGTCAGTACCACACTGTCTTGGTTATTGTAGCTTTATAATCTTGAATCTAGATCATATTAGTCCTCCAAATTTGTTCTTCTTTTGCAAAGTTGTTTTGCATATTTTAAATCCTTTTATTGCCACATGAATTTTAGAATTCATTTGCTAGTTTCTACAAAAAAGCCTCCTGGGATCTTAATTGAGATTGCATTGACTCTATAGACCAATCTGGGGAGAATTGACATGTTAACAATTTTGAATCTTGAAATCTATAAACACGATATATCCCTCCATTTGTTTAGGTTTTCTTTCATTTCTCTCAGCAACGTTTTATGATTTTCCTTGTTGTTAGAGTTTTAAATATTTGCTAATAACTGTGTGTAAAGTGGTGTCTCATTGTGGTTTCACTGCTGATCACCAGTGAAATCCAGCATCTGTCAAGTGTTTATTGGCCCTTCAGGTTTCCTCTTCTCTATTGCTTTTATATTGGCCCTGTATTTTATTTGCCAAGAATATCTCTGTTGGGTGATCTTATGGTCTCTTGTTTTTCATCTATTTTGTGTTTGTTTGTTTTATTGATAGTGGAGATGTTTCTCTTTTTTGGCTCTTGAATTCTGAAATCATAATTTAGATATTGAGGCAAATACCTCTATACATCTTTCATTCCTTGTTAGTTTTATCTCTCCTACTTTCTGCCAATAGGAAGTTCTGGAATTCCCTGGCATATTCTAGCTTAGATGACTTTTGAGAACTCTGATTTGAGAGCAAAGCATGAGGTCACCTCACTTGTCAATGTCCCTTGGGCGATGCCTAGTTTATCTTTTTGCTAAGCTAATCTGCTATCATTCCTCATGGTTCACTGCTCTGGACATTCTGCGATTCTGTTCCAGCTGAGCACATTAAAAGAGAGAGACAATTCCGCATCACTGGGCAGAGCTTAGGTAGCCTGGGGTTCTCACCTTTGAGCCAGCAGGCAACTTGGCAAATTGTTCAACAACTCTGGGAGATGATTGTCAGAAGGCACAAGAGCCCCAGTCATTGTTCTGTGAACCTGCTTTGAACAATTAAAAGGATCTGCATATAACAAATTCTCAAAAAGTTTTTGTTTCATTTTTATTAAAAAGGAAGCCTTTGATTTCTGCTGGCTACAAAGTAGGCTTTCTGTGATGTCTAAGTCAGACAGCTACATGAATCTGGTTGTATCTTGCAGCATATTGTTTATGCATATTACAATTTGTGAATAGTTGTTTTGCTTTTCAACACTTTAAACATTTGTCAAATGCCTATGGCGTGCCAAGCACTGTGTTAGGAACCAGAATCACCAAAATGAATAAGGCATGGCCCTCTCTTAGAAAAGCTTACAGAAGCCAGAGTGTGGGTAGGAATTAACTAACTCCAGTGCTTTCTCAAAGAAAGAAAAGGAAGGGTAGATGCAGGAATGGGACCATCCTAAGGCATAAAAAGCAAGCAGCCTTAACCTATAGAAACTTGTCCAGGAAGAGTATAAGTAGAGAATTAAATGAACACCTGCAGCATATAATTTCTGGACAACTGCATAGGAGTCCAAAAAGAGAAAGACACTAAAAGATGTTGGCAGTCAAAGATTTCTGTAATCCCAAATCCTTGCTCATGCCGTTCTCCTCCTAAATTGCTTTCCGTGACCCTTTTCATTTGGCTAACTCTCATTCACCCTTAAGGAGTCACCTGAGATTTTTATTCCCATGGGCAAGTTTCCTTCCTTGCCTCTCACTATCACTAGAGGATGCTTTATGTGCTTTCATAGCACCTTACTGCTTACTCCAACTGTTCCACTTAGCACTTTGCATTGAAAGTGCCTCTTCAAGTAACTTCAAGATCAAGCTGATCCCTTTTGGAATAACCTCAAAAAAAAAAATTAATTCGATATGTTCAATGGGATCCTAACATACTGAAACAGTGGGCTAAAATCAACAAGAAGAAATTTACTAGGCATAAATCTTGCATCTAGTTCCAGCAGTTAAACTGTACAAGTAGAAGATTGAGGAGGCCTGACTTAGAGGAGATTGTTTGAAATGGGGTTCCAGATCCACAAATTGGATATAAGCCAATGGTTATAAGTTTCTCTAAACTTACATAGAGGTTTGGGTTGTATTAAGGAAACAAATAGAGGTTTGGGTTGTATTAAGGAAAACATAGCATTTAGATTAAGATTTAATTGCTGTATTATAATGCTGCAGTGTATTTGGAGTATCATGCTCAATATGATCTTCTGACTTAAAGAACATTAGTGACCAGGCATGGTGGCTCACACCTGTAATCCCAACAGTTTAGGAGGCCAAGGCGGGTGGATCACCTGAGGTCAGGAGTTCGAGACCAGCCTGACCAACATGGTGAAACCCCGTCTCTACTAAAAAATACAAAACTTAGCTGGGCATGGTGGTGGGCACCTGTAATCCCAACTACTCAGGAGGCTGAAGCAGGAGAATTGCTTGAACCCAAAAGGTGGAGTTCCAGTGAGCCGAGATATCGTGCCATTGTACTCCAGCCTGTGAGACAGAGCAAGACTCTGTCTCAAAAAAAAAAAAAGTCATTAGCATTAGCAAACAAAATAACATAGGATATTAACCAAAATCTAAACAAATGTCATATGACGATCCAGTTGTAAGAATTAGGTATTTAGCCTGGGGAAGAGAAGACTTGGAAGATATGGGATAGGATAGTATCAAATATCTGAAAAGCTATTATGTAGAAGCCTGGGTGGAGTTGATCTCTTTTCCTTCAGAAAGCAGAGCTAGGGTCGGGGGTAGAAGTTGCACACTAGAAGTTACCTAGGAGAGCTTTCTTATTATTAAGAACTTACCACAAAACTGTTCAAAGGTGAATGGGATTACCTGTATGAGGTGGTGAGCTCTCTGTTATTCACGTGGAGGCTGGAAAACCATAGCCCTGAGATTAGGACTGTACAGTTGTATAGATTAGTTATTGTACAAGGGCACCTGGCCAAGGGGGCAACTAGGGCTGAAATCCAGCCAGTGCTGCAGTAACTACATCATGTATCCTGGCATTGGTTACCCAGAGGAAGAGATACCTTTTTATAGTTCACCTGAAGATGCCCCAGGTCTACTGGATATAGAAAGGTTTTCTTATCAGGTGAGAGATCAGATCAGTAACTGCTAACCCCCTGCCAAATCTTACTGTCCATTAGTCTATGGTCACAGCTGTATTTAATTAAAACTCAAGGAAATAAGGTGAAGAAAATCTAAGCAAACAAATTCCATTTAACCCAAAGGCGAATAACTTATATATGCTTTTTAATATATTGATGCATTTAAAGGCCTCCCTAACCCCATTCCACATGATGTTGTGTGATGTGCTGCAGAAGGGGATGAGAGAGAGATGGAGTTGGTTGGACTTCCATGCTCTATGAACTCTTTTAGTAACAAGGTGTGAGCTCTGCTACATCTGAGGCATATTCAGTGCCTGTCATATCTTTCTTTGGAGATGAAGCACCATCAAAATATATATATATATATAAATATATACACTATAATAAATATATATATATAAATATATACACTATATATATATATATTTTTTAGTAGAGATGAGGTCTTGCTATGTTGGCCAGGTTGGTCTCAAACTCCTGACCTCAGGCAAAGTGCTGGCATCATATGAGCCACCATGCCTGGACTGAAAAATCCTTATATTTAAATGCGAAGTTTTAAAGCCTGTCTCTACTAAAAATACAAAAAATTAGCCAGGCATGGTGGCGGGCACCTGTAATCCCAGCTACTCGGGAGACTGAGGCAGGAGAATCACTTCAACCCGGAACACGGAGGTTGCAGTGAGCTGAGGTCATGCTATTGCACTCCAGCCTGGGCAACAAGAGTGAAACTCCATCTCAAAAAAAGAAAAAAAAATGAAGTTTTGAAAACAGTATATAAAATTATACCTCTAATGTCATTTCAACCCTATTGCATAGAAACTTTATTTTTTTTTTTTAGATGGAGTCTCACTCTGTTACCCAGGCTGGAGTGCAGTGGCATGATCTCAGCTCAGTGCAACCTCCACTTCCCAGGTTCACACGATTCTCCAGAATCAGCCTCCTGAGTAGTTGGGATTACAGATTGCGCACCACCATGCCTGGCTAATGTTTGTATTTTTAGTAGAGGCAGGGTTTCACCATGTTGGTCAGGCTGGTCTTGAACGCCTGACCTCGTGATCCGCCCACCTTGGCCTCCCGAAGTGCTGGGATTACAGGCACGAGCCACCGCACCTGGCAGAAATTTTTCTGAACGAAATTAAAAATAGTAACAGATGTACTCTCTGAGGGACAGGAGTTGGATAGTGTTACTTTTATAACAGAAAACAAATATTTTTAAATGATCTTCTCTTCACCTTGAAAATTTTTTGTTTTTTTGGTTTTTTTGTTTTTTGAGATGGAGTCGCACTCTGTCGCCAAGCTGGAGTGCAGTAACGCGATCTCAGCTCATTGCAACCTCCGCTTCCCGGGTTCAAGTGATTCTCCTGCCTCAGCCTCCCGAGTAGCTGGGATTACAGTCCTGCCTCCATGCCCAGCTATGTTTTTTTTTTTTTTTTTTTAAGTAGAGATGAGGTTTCACCATACCTGTTCTCAAACTCCTGACCTCAGGTGATTCGCCTGCCTCGGCCTCCCAAAGCGATGGGATTATAGGCGTGAACCACCACGCCTGGCGAGAATTTAGATTTCTAAAGGGCCTGAATTTTATCCTCCCACCTTGTCATCAGCTTAATCACCAATTAAATTTTCATTTTTTACATTCTCATTTCTTTTATCACATTACTATAATATGCTGCCCAAACAGAGTGCAATTAAAATCTGCTGGGGAAAAAGACACCTCATTTACTAAAGAAATGCTCTTGGAAATGAACTTCAGAAATAGATGGAGTATAGCAGGCATGGTGGCTCACACCTATAATCCCAGCACTTTGGGAGGCCAAGGCATATCACTCCAGGCCAGGACTTCGAGACCAGTCTGGCCAACATGGCGAAACCCTGCCTCTACTAAAAATACAAAAGAATTAGCCAAGTGTGGTGTCACGCACCTGTAATCCCAGCTCCTCAGGAGGCTGAGGCGGGAGAATCACTTGAACCCAGGAGGCAGAGGTTGCAGTGAGCCAAGATCATACCACTGCACTCCAGCCTGGGTGACAGAGCGAGACTCTGTCTCAACAACAACAACAACAAAGAAATAGTGAGGTAAAATGCTATATCCAAGAAGAGTATGTTACCCTAGATACTATATATGTTGAAGCGAGAGAGGGCATAAGCTAAAAAAACATTTGACGCAGTGCTTTCAACTTCTAAGCCTTTTCTACCTCCAATCCAAAGAATACTGGGAGAGGAACATTTCAAAGACAAAGAATAGAAGCGCAGAGCAGTTAACAAGAGTAAATTGTCAAGAAAGGCTGGCAGTAGCTAGGCCATGAGTGTCAGGCCAGCAGCCTGGGTTGTCTTCTGATGTTTCTGAGAATAGAGATTTATCTTAAAAGAAATCTGCACCTGGTTCTAGTTTTAATTTTAGAACTCTCTCTATCTAGTTCATCAATCACGTTACAATACAGCAGTTGCAGAAAATTAAGCACAAAATCCAATTCCCACTTTTTCTTCTATCCTCCCTTTTATGATTTGCATTTTGTCAAGTGCAGTTTGTGTCTCAGCCAGGACACTCTCATGTGGCTGACTTTCTGTGTGGCCAGTTGGCAGGTTTCATAATGAAAGGCAGGGTGCTGAGGGAAGAGGATGCTTATATTAGAATACAGAAGAAATAAAATTCTATAACGCCAACAAAAGTACATTTATAACCAATATAGTTCTTACCTCCAGAAAATCTTAGGACAGAGGAATAATATCATTCATCTCCTCTTAACGAGGAAACTATCCAGTTAACTAGTATAGGCCCTCAATGGCATATGTTCTGTCTGGCAAGTCTTATGAATTTGGTTATAGGCAATGTCCTCTTAGGGCTGTTATTTATTGGCTAAAATGTTTAAAAGGAGTCCTTTGTAAGAACTTCCAGTCTTTTTGAGTATGTATGACAATTTTTGGGAACCAAAAGATTACAATATTTATATATAGAAATTCCACTAATTTATATGAAGAAGTTCCACCCATAGGAGAGGGACCATATCTCTCTTACTCATTATTATATCCTCAGAAGCACACATAGAATTGGGCATAGTGGGTGTTGAGTAAATATTTGTTAAATAAATGACCGAATGAATGAATGGATGTGCATGACTGTAAAGTTCTCAATGATTGAAAAATAAAGGTGGCTGGACCACAATGGCTCATGCCTATAATCCCAGCAAAACTTTGGGAGGCTGAGGCGGGAGGATTGCTTTGAGCCCAGGAGTGTGAAACAAGCCTGGGCCACATAGTAAGATCCCATTCCTACAAAAAATTTAAAAATTAGCTGAATGTGGTGGTGTATGCCTGTAGTCCCAGCTACTCAGGAGATTGAGGCAGGAGTTGAGCCCAAGAGTTAGAGGCTGCAATGAGCCATGATTGTGCCACTGCACTCCAGCCTGGATGACACAGCAAGATTCTGTCTCAAAAAAAAAAAAAAAAAAAAAAATGAAGGCAATTTAAACATCTTTTTAGGATGCCAGTAACAAACTATTTTCTTCCCTCTAAATCAGTATTAAGGTCTCTAGATACAATCAGTCTACATTCACCCACAGTCCTAACTCTAGGAAACATATTCTATGAATTAGGCACAAATTCAGAATAAAATAACAACATAGGATTTTTGTGAAAGTAAAGATTTTTTTCAGTGTCTTTCCATTACTAACTTTAAAATTCTAGGTAGGTTTTTTTTTTCCCTAAGCAATGTGAGAATAAATGATTATGAAATGATAGTGTCCTTAGCAAAAGCAGTCATTTTGCAATGAAGGAAAAGCTTGTTAAACATAGGAATGTGTTTTGCCCTCAAATTACAGAAAGAAAAACAATTTCTTTTAGATTAGCCAATAAAACACCCTGCATATATTCCATACACGTTCATACATAGTAGACTAAAGTAGATAGATACAAGGCATTCTATTTAAACCACCTTTAGGAAAGCTACAAGCACCTTATGTACAATTAATGACTGTCATCTTTCCAGCTTGGAAAAAAGAAACGCACAGAATAGGAGTCAAGAGAACAAAAGAAATATATTTCACTTTTCATTTCAGAGGTAGCTTGAAAAAAATGAAATTCCCAGGAAATTCTTCTGAGAAAAGGGGTCAATTATTTTGCTCCTCGCCTTCTCACATCTTGGTAAGAATAGGAATGCTCTGCTGGACAGCATACATCTACCTCAGCTTTTCAATTGAAGCTAAAGATAGGAAATACTCCATTGGCAAGGAATACAACTGAGTTTGAATTCTTCTTAAAAATATCACCTAGGCCTTCTATTTTAAAGCATTATGACATGATTTGGGGGATTTGCATCAAGTAATTGGGAGTGGTTGGGGTACAGATGAGATAAAGATAAGATTGGTTGTGAGTTTATCCTTGTTGAAGCTGGATGATAGGTAGTGGGAGTTCATTGTGTTATTCTCTCTGCTTTTGTGTATGTTTAAAATATTCCATGAAAAAAACTAAAAATGATGATTTCCTAAAATGGAAAAAAACTCCCTTTTTTTTTTTTAGATTAGTGTATTAAATAGAAAATGCATTGTTCTCACTCATAAGTGGGAGCTGAACAATGACAACACGTGGACACAGGGAGGGGAACATCACACACCGGGGCCTGTCGAGGGGTTGGGGGCAAGGGGAGGGGGAACGTTAGGACAAATACCTAATACATGCGGGGCTTAAAATCTAGATGACGGGTTAATAGGTGCAGCAAACCACCATGGCATATGTATACCTATATAACAAACCTGCACATTCTGCACATGTATCCCAGAACTTAAAGTAAAATTTAAAAACAAAGATTTAAAGATATTACTCAGACAAAAAAAAAAAAAGGAAATGCATGAAATATAGAACCAGAAGCCCATTATATACCATTATATACAGGTCTCAATCTTAAAATGTACGAACAGTGCAGCATCATGTTAGTTACCACAAGTCTTTAACCTCAGTTTCAACATTTGAAAAATGGAAATAATGCCAAACTTTACTTTATAGGATGTTATGCAGATAATTAATGTTTCTGGAAGTGGGCTGGGTACGGTGGCTCACGCCAATAATCCCAGTGCTTTGGGAGGTCGAGGTGGGCAGATCACGAGATCAGGAGTTCGAGACCAGCCTGGCCAGTACGGTGAAACCCCGTGTCTACTAAAAATACAAAAATTAGCTGGGCATGGTGGTGCATGCCTGTAGTCCCAGCTACTCAGGGGGCTGAGGCAGAAGAATTGCTTGAACCTGGGAGGTGGAGGTTGCAGTGAGCTCGATTGTGCCACTATACTCCATCCTGGGCAACAAAGCGAGACTCCATCTCAAATATATATATATTTCTGAAAGTGCTATATAATCTGTAAAATGACACAAAACTATAAATCCAAATAATTTTAAATTGAACTATACATCTATCCAAAGTTATTTGTGCTTTATTTTCCAAATTTACATTTAATTAAACCAGTTCTAGCCAGAAGCCAATCCATGTCTTTCTAAATCTATAGCATCAGAATGAAACTGAAATATGTTCCTCTTCTTTCTCTCTGCTTCTGTTTCTCTGCTTCTGGGATGCTCCTATAGGCAACTCCTAACTGGTCTTCCTGCCCCACTGCAAACTTCCTGCAACCTGCTGGAGAAATCATCCTAGAACACCACTTGGATCATGTGACTCCCTTGCTCAGAAACATTTCTGGATCACCATTGCCCATGGAATTAAATCTAATTTACTTAACCTACCCTTCAAAGTCTCCAGTGCTTGGTCTCTAACCTGCCTTTCCAGCTACCTCACAACCACTCATGTTCTAAACCTTCAGTTCTAAGCAAAAGGCTTTCTCTCTGGTGTTTTTGTTCCCCATTTCTCCTCTTGGAATCCAATACTACTTTTCTCCCTGTCTAGATTCTATCAGTCCCTAAAAATCACCCTCATCCCTCCTTCTCCTTTATGGAGTCTTCCTAAACCCTTCTAGACCATGTAATCTCTCCCTTTTCTTAGTCTTAAATATGATTGGTTTGGCAATTAATCATGTATTCCTTTGTGATATTATGTTTATTCTTGTTTTAAGCAGTTAATTATCCCTATTGTTACTTTTTTCCTATCCTGCACAGTTAGATGATAAACTTTGTTTGTTTGTTTGTTTTGCTTTTTTAGAGACAGGGTCTCACTCTGTCACCCAGGCTGGAGTGCAATGGCATGCAATCTCCGCTCACTGCAACCTTCGCCTCCCGGATTCAAGTGGTTCTCCCACCTCAGCCTCCCAAGTAGCTGGGACTACAGGCACGCGCCATTACGCCCTGGCTAACTTTTGTATTTTTATTAGAGATGGGGTTTCACCATGTTGGCCAGGCTGGTCTTGAACTCTTGACAAGTGATCCGCTCACCTTGGCCTCCCAAAGTGCTGGGATGACAGGCATGATTCACCGCACCCACCCCAGATGATAAACTCTTAAAAGGCAAGAATTGTGACTTTTATATCTTCCTGCCTCAAGGCCCAGTGCTTTGCACGCAGCAGGCACTTTCATTAACATTTGTGGAAAAATATTACCTAAACTGAGCAGGGATTATATAGTTCCTGATAGCTATACTTAGCATATTAATACTGCCCTCATATGTGCTTCTTTGGATCTTAAAAAATTACTTTTTAGGTCAGGTGCGGTGGCTCATGCCTGTAATCCCATCACTTTGGGAGGCCGAGGCAGGCGGATCACCTGAGGTCAGGAGTTCGAGACCAGCCTGACCAACATGGAGAAACCCCATCTCTACTAAAAATACAAAATTAGCCGGGTGTGGTGGCGCATGCCTGTAATCCCAGCTACTTAGGAGGCTGAGGCAGGAGAATCACTTGAACCCAGGAGGCGGAGGTTGCGGTGAGCCGAAATTGTGCCATTGCAGTCCAGCCTGGGCAAAAAGAGCAAAACTCCACCTCAAAAAAAAAAAATTACATTACTTTTGCATAGCATATTGGTGGCATAGTGAGAAATTAGGTTCAGCCTTATTTGTTACACATACCTGGATTCAAATCCCAACCTAGACACATTAGCTATGTGAAATCCTGGTAATTTACTTGACCTCTTTATTTCTTAGTTTCCTCAATCATAAACTGGAAATACAGTAATAAGACTTGCTTTGCACCATTAGGCACAGTGTATGTATAGTCCCTGACATGTCATCAGTAAAAGGCAGATATCATTATCCTAGTGCACATCAGATGGTTTTGACAGGTCATCAAAGTGAATGATCATGGTTGTTTTTAATTCTCCGGAGATGTAATGCAGTAAATATAGAGAAGAATCAGAAAAAGTCTCTGCCCATTTCTCCAAGCCCTGCCTCTGCGCTCTGTATTTGCTTTTGTGCATCTGTCGTCAGTAAGGGTTATAAGCTAAATATAGCTGGAATCCCTGTCCATTTAAAAAGTACTGAGTCCCCAGGCCATGCTCTATCCCTTTCCATACTAGGTGAGTTCCCTCACTATACTTTTTTGGAGACTTCCCCTCAATCCAAACCATAGCTCAGTCATATCCTCTTTCTTTGCTTGCTCTTTATTTCACGGCAACCCTAATTGTACTTAGTTTTCCTGGGTCTTCTGCCTACAGTCATGGTGAGTTTGCCAGCTCTGAGTCTTCTGAACTGTGGACTGTAAGTCATTGTGTTTTCATTTATTTAGTGATCCAAGGTTGCCTCTTCTAGACAAGACCCAAAGCAATGGTATAGAAGGACTTCAGTCATAAAGGACAATGTTGTCAATACTTGAGAATATAAGCAGAATGCAGGGTCGCAAGAGAACTGTAATCATCTGGAATTGGCTTTTAGGTAGTATCTTTTCTCCATTGAGGACAGGATTCTGAATATGTGCTTACTTAACACGTAAGAAAAAGCATTAGCATGTGAAAGAGGCCAAAATCTAATATGCCAAAATTAAAAAGAAAAAAAAACCTTGTTATATCAGGATTCTGTCATTATGAGCACTCATTTTTCTTTTTCTTTTCTTTCTTTCTTTTTTTTTTTTTTTTTTTAGACAGGGTCTCACTCTGTTGCCCAGGCTGGAGTGCAGTGGCACAATCATGGCTCAAAGGGCTGGGATTACAGGCGTGACCCACTGTGCCTGGCCTCACTTATTTTAATATTTAATGCTATGCTGTTTTCATGCTTGAAAAAAAGTTTAGGAAAATAGCCACAAAAGGATTAGTTATCACAGAAATGAACATGGAAAAAGGAATCACTGGATTATTATATTTATAAGGACTTTTGATTAAGTCTGACCCACTAGGGTGCCATTTCTTAGATCCCTTATGATTGATCTTCTTAAAGTTGATCTATACCCACTGAATCATCACCTTAATCTATGGTTATAACAAAAGTTGCATTCACAAATGATTTTAAAGCCACAATTCTATGTAGTTTAGGTTTTTTTCAAATACAAGATTAGAGTTCAATTTGTCTACTTTTGCTACTCAGTTTTAAGCCATAAAATGGGACTCAGACTTGAAATTACATTTGTTTTTCTACTGCTCATTATTGCTGAGCTGTTTCTTATTTGTCTTTTACTGATTGCAAAACAGACCTAAGGAGAACTGTTGGTTTTCATTATACAGATCTCATTTTTTAAAAATAATCATTTTAGACTGGGCATGGTAGCTCACACCTATAATCCCAGCACTTTGGGAGGCTGAGGCAGGCAGATCACCTGAGTTCGGGAGTTTGAGACCAGCCTGACCAACACGGAGAAGCCCCATCTCTACTAAAAACACAAAATTAGGCCAGGAGTGGTGGCTCACGCCTGTAATCCCAGCACTTTGGGAGGCCAAGGCAGGCAGATCACAAGGTCAGGAGATCGAGACCATCCAGACTAACACAGTGAAACCCCGCCTCTACTAAAAAATTCAAAAAATGGCCGGGCGCGGTGGCTCAAGCCTGTAATCCCAGCACTTTGGGAGGCCGAGACGGGCGGATCACGAGGTCAGGAGATCGAGACCATCCTGGCTAACACGGTGAAACCCCGTCTCTACTAAAAAAAATACAAAAAACTAGCCAGGCAAGGTGGCGGGCGCCTGTAGTCCCAGCTACTCGGGAGGCTGAGGCAGGAGAATGGCGTGAACCCGGGAGGCGGAGCTTGCAGTGAGCTGAGATCCGGCCACTGCACTCCAGTTCGGGCGACAGAGCGAGACTCCGTCTCAAAAAAAAAAAAAAAAAAATTCAAAAAATTAGCTGGGCGTGGTGGCGGGTGCCTGTAGTCCCAGCTGCTCTGAAGGCTGAGGCAGGAGAATGGCGTGAACCAGGGAGGCGGAGCTTGCAGCGAGCCGAGATTACGTCTCTGCACTCCAGTTGTTTTGAGACTCCGTCTCAAAAACAAAACAAAAAAAAAAAACAAAACAAAATTAGCTGGGCATGGTGACTCATGCCTGTAATCCCAGCACTTTGGGAAGCCAAGGCAGGCAGATCACCTGAGGTCAGGAGTTCCAGACCAGCCTGAACAACATGGAGAAACCCTGTCTCTACTAAAAATACAAAATTAGCTCGGCGTGGTGGCACATGCCTGTAATCCCAGCTACTGGGAAGGCTGAGGCAGGAGAATTGCTTGAACCAGGAGACGGAGGTTGTGGTGAGCCGAGATCGCACCATTGCACTCCAGCCTGGGCAACAAGAGTCTAAAAAAATCATCATCATCATCATCATCATCATCATCATCATTTTACTGAGAAAATTTAATGTGTGGATGCAAATAACTTGCCCTTTCAGTAGTATCATATTGACTAAATTCACTCATTGAATTTGCTTGTCTTTTAACAAGCAAAAATGTCTAGAAAAAAAAAATCTCAGATGACAGTAATCTAAACACAAAAAATATTGTCAGTGGAGTCCTCTTTGAATCCAAAAGATAGGCATGTGTCTAAATCATGTATTCACAGAGTGATTCAGTATTTAGCCCTGGAAGGGACTTTGGTAATCATCTGGTCTAGGGACATAAAGTAGTTGGTGTCCCAGCTAGAGTCAGAGTCTTGTGTCTCATCTCACAGTCAGTTCATTGTGCTCACCTGACTTCTGTACTTGCAACTGTTAAAATCTAAATCAACTATTAAAATATTCATATCAACTATTAAAATCTATGATTATTTTCAGGCACATAATGTCAGCTTTGCTAACACTACCTCAGATCCATTTGATTTCTTGGGAACTACCAGGACTGTATTGGGTTTATTTTTAAAGCCAAGCAGCTTTATAAACCTTAAAATATTTCGTCTTCGAAACCTAAAAGGCTCTTTATTTAGTCCATGATGAATATTTGAGTAGTGTTAAATTTATCATTCTGGCAGTACTCACATTGTACTTGTCATTAATTGTGACTCATCAAAGAATGTTTTGATGTTGAGTCCTTGGCTAACAGATGGCTCTGTTTAGAGGAATTGAGGCAGTGAGCTATGAAGTCCAAGGAGAGAGACTTCTTACATAATTAGTCACTAGAGGTTGTTTGAATTTATAAGAAAGCACAGTAATCTGTGGGGGAGGGAAGGTTGGCCTTTGTGTCAAGGCTAGAGAAGGCTTTTTTCCAACTCCCTTCAGAGGATGCATAAGAGAGTTGATGTCAGTGTTGTTTGTATGCCAGGTGTGAGCTGGAATGACACAAATGGCCAGCAGAGACACACAAAGTTGAATACTTGCTAGTTTCTGTTTCTAAGGAGTCTGCCACCTTGGTGACATAGCCACAGAGACCACCACACAGGAAAGAAGAGGAACTCAAGCAGTAGGAGTACTAATAAGAACTTGAGTATAGAATGTAAAGCAATGAATCTTCCTTTTAAAAAGCATTTACCAGCCAGGCAGGGTGGCTCACGCCTGTAACCCCAGGACTTTAGGAGGTAGGCAGATTGCTTGAGTCCAGGAGTTCGAGACCAACTTGGACAACATGGCAAAACCCTGTCTCGAAAAAAAATTACAAAAAATTAGCCAGATATAGTGACACACACCTGTAGTCCCAGTTACTCAGGAGGCTGAGGTGGGCAGATCACCTGAGCCCTGGAGGTAGAGGCTGCAGTGAGCCATGATCCTGATTGTGATGTCACCACTGCACTCCTGGGCGACAGAGTGAGACTTTGTTTCAAAAAAAAAAAAAAAATTTTTACTTCAGAGACTACAGAACCATCTCCCCCTTCTTTCTCCTCTGTCTTTTGCCTTTTTCATTTTTTTTTTCCTTCTAGATTGTTTTTTCTTCTATTTTCAGTCCATCAATGGTACTCTAAGGCATGGTCCTCAAAGGCATGAGCAGCTCTCAGTACATTATTCAGCACCTGTGTGCTGACCACCATGTTAGCCCTGAAACTACATGGGCAGCTTATCTTATATTCTGGGTGCTAGTGTATGCACAAATGAGTCATTATTTGGAATGATATTTAGTGCTTCTTTAATTAAGAAAAGGGGAATATACACTGTATCATAAATAAGACCAAGAGAAACCTGAAAGACAAAATTCAGATTATCTTTGATATATTCAAAAAAATAATAGGTTACACACACTTGACCTTTCTGAGCCTCAGTTCTTCATTTGCCAAATAGGTTAATGATATATGCCTTGTGGAGTTATGTGAAAATGAAATAAGCATAGTGTCTTGCCCACAGTAAAGACTCAGTAAGTGGTCTCTGTGTTAAGGAGAAAAAGTAAATTAAGTAAGTAAGCAAGGATGCTGACTTGCTTGCTAGCAACAAGGAAACACAGGAAAAATGATTAAGAATAAAAGCAGACTGGTAGTTGAATTAATGATCAATGAAAGAGGCTCTTTTAAAAGGCTGTTTGTCAAGAGCACAACATTCAGAATAAAAGTGATGAAGATTTCACTGCACATTACTGGAGTGTTACTTTAGTTTGGGGCTGCATGGCTTAAAAACTAAATCAAGTAATACAAATGACTGAATACCTTCTGAGAGGCTAATAAAGAACAGGGGAGAGAGCCAAAGATTAGAAATTGAAAGCCTGGGCTTGAGCCCCTGGCTCAACATTTTCTAGCCACCTAACTAACTAGAAATTATCACAGTCTGGGCTTGGTGGCTCACACCCGTAATCCCAGCACTTTGGGAGACCAAAGCAGGTGTATCACTTGAGGTCAGGAGTTCGATACCAGCCTGGCCAACATGGTGAAATCCTGTCTCTACTAAAATTACAAAAAATTAGCCAGGCGTGGTGGCAGGCACCTGTAATCCCAGTTACTTGAGAGGCTTAGGCAGCAGAGTTGTTTGAACTTGGGAGGTAGAGGTTGCAGGGAGCCAAGACCTCACCACTGTACTCCAGCCTGGGTGACAGAGCCAGATTCCATCTCAAAAAGAAAAAAGAAGAAAGAAAGAAATTATCACAAATAGGTGACACGTGACCTCACTCAGTTCTCACATCTGTAAACTAGGTTAAAAATAATTTTAAAATTACTGAGGATTTTTGGGAATATGTACTTTGCAAAGTATAAAACATTATATAAATCAGTTTTTTAAAGGGATGATAGGGGAAGATACTCCCTTTAAAAAGGTTGACTTAACTGCCTGTAGATATTATCTATAAAAGAATAAATGAAAGGTAGATGATGGTAAATCTTCATTTTCATAGATGATAGAATTGGAAGAAACGGGAATGCAGTACAGTCAACTTTGTAGAGACAAAAGAGAAAAGGCCCAATCATTAAGTTGTCTAAACAATGGCCAGCTATTAATGAACATAAGTAATCCCCTCATTGCTTTACTTCTTCTGAAATTCATGAACTCATCATTTCCAGCCTTTCTGAACAGACACACGTACATATGAGCAGCTTTAACAAGTAAAAATGACTTTAAAATTCATTTTGTTTAATGCCTTGGAGTGTTGCAAAGTTGATTAATAAACACTAATATAGGTAATTACATTTTAGGGATGCTTTAGTTAACCTGTTACCCAAGAGCAGGGTCAGAGACTGACTGACTTTTTGAGATTTCTCCATTCAGTGTAGTTTTCTTAATTGAGCAGATGTTTCTAATTAAGATGTTGAACACTAGAGCAAAAAAAAAAAAGTCATCTCACACCTTATGTATTAAAATCAGTTTGATTTTGTTTATTTATTTTCATATCTTCCCTCAAAGTAGTTGAATTTAAAACAACTAAATGAGGAAGAAAATTCTGATTATTTCCCTTTTGAAGAGGTGTTTGTATGAGAGCTGATTTAGTACCTTCAATACTTGAGGAGACTTAGGGGAAAAAAACCATGTTTGGATTAAAACATTAAAAATAGAAACATAATTCCAAGATTAAGTCCCTTGACTTACTTGACATTTGAAGTAATTTCTGCAAAGTAATTTCTTTTGTAAAGATTTATAAATTTATGAGAGAAAATACCTTATCCTGCCTAGAGATTATTGTGTCAATTAACAATAAACAAAATTAGAGAAAACCAAGCATTAGACTGGAAATGGATCTACTCTAAGTGTGATGGAATCATATTCAAATTATTAGTTGAAATAGTATGAGCCTTCCCTTTTTATCCAGGGCTTGAATAAGTACAGCTATGAGTGATTTTATAAGTGGTCCTTGTTTGCATGTACTACTTAGCCTTTTATGTTTTTGTCTTAACTGTGGTAAACTTCCACCAAGAAATCAGAACCCCAAATGGATCCTCAATTATCATCTGAAACTCTGAAAACATGTTGGTTCTCTTGTATAGCCAAGGACCATGCCCTAAAAAAAAAAGTCTCTGAAGTTGGTGCCTTTTACTTGATTATAACCAGAATAGAGACAGTTCATTGGAAAACATGGAATGTATAGAAGAATAATTTGTTCCTTTATTGGAGCCTAATGTTCTTCATTCAGAGGTTGATTGCTTATGAAATGTATTAAGAAATTGTGTGTTTCACCATCATGGCACATGTATACGTATGTAACAAAACTGCACGTTGTGCACATGTACCCTAGAACTTAAAGTATAATAATAATTTTAAAAAGGCACTCTTGGCCGGGCGTGGTGGCTCAAGCCTGTAATCCCAACACTTTGGGAGGCCGAGACGGGTGGATCACGAGGTCAGGAGATCGAGACCATCCTGGCTAACACGGTGAAACCCCGTCTCTACTAAAAAATACAAAAAAACTAGCCGGGCGAGGTGGCGGGCGCCTGTAGTCCCAGCTACTGGAAGGCTGAGGCAGGAGAATGGCGTAAACCCGGGAGGCGGAGCTTGCAGTGAACTGAGATCTGGCCACTGCACTCCAGCCCGGGCGACAGAGCGAGACTCCGTCTCAAAAAAAAAACAAAAGGCACTCTTTTAGGTCCCTTTTTAGAAACAACATAGCTTAGTTAAATACTAGTTCAATTTTTGAACTATTTTGTTTAAATATTTTTAGCTGGTTTTTTTCTCTTTGTATTACACTATTTTCTTTTTAGGAACTCTAAAGATAGGACATTGGGCAAGCCACTTAGTTTCAATATCCTCATCTGAGGGAAAAAGGGGTTGAACCCTTAGTTATTGCTCAACTTCCATCCAATCTAAATTGATGTGCTCTGAAATGTTTGATTCCCACATACTAATTAAAAAAAAAAAAAAGAAAGAAAGAAATTGTGTGCTTAACAAAAACAAACTTATTCAGGTTTGATGGTTTACTGATCTACACACACACACAAAATGGCCCTTTTCACAAAGCAGTTGCCTTTCATCAACTTCTCCATAATGCCATACATGCATACAAATCACACTTTCAGTTATTCACTGTAGAAATCTCGTAAGATCAATAAGAAATCCCTCATGATAACTGGGCCTTCATTGGCTTTCTTTTGTTGGCCAAATGCTGAGTATTTTTGGTTTGAGATGATAACTTTATTTTAAGCCTGAGAGAGCAGTTGACTTGCCCTGGGTCTAATGATACTAAGCAGCTGCCACAGCCCGTTTCACATCCACTAGAGAAGACTGTCCCTGGAGAGGGAACGCATAACTGTGCATGTCTGTTTCAAGATGTCTCTTTGGGTACCATGTTGGGAAGTGACTTTCCAAGGGTGCAGAGTGCCTTGTGTTTAGCTTTTTGATTACATCCCTGTGCACAAAGGAGAGATAATGTTAAGGAGTTGAGACTTTGAGAAAATTCTTGTTACTTCATTTGCATTTACAGTATACCTAAAGCCGAGGCCAAATTTTGATTTAGCAAGATACATCAAAGGCAAATAAATTTACTCGTATAAACAGTAAAACGACATTTTTTTCTTCTGTGTTCCACAATCAAAAGGAGCTTCATTTGCAATGGGAGAGTGTAGGAACAGGAGGATAGTCCCTTTAGATAATAATGGTAGCTTCCATTTTCTGATTATTTACTGTGTAAAATGCTCAGCATATCATCTAGCACATAAGAGAAATAGCTGTTAAATGAAGAGTGCTAGGTGCTGTACTAGGCACTGTAGCACTTTATATCACTTAGCTCATGTAAAGTAGATTTCATCTGAGGCTTTGCACAATGATAGGGACAGTCTTATTAAAGGGCATGGATTGCTTCCTCTGATGAAGAAACTGAAACTTAGAAAGATTAAATAGCTTGTTTAATGTCACACAGCTAGTAACCATGGCAGACAAGACTCCATACTAATTTAATTCCAATGTCTATATTTAATATATCACATCCACCCCCCCCGCCACACACACACACACACACACACACACACACACAGAGATTCTTTGAGCTATCTCTTCAGATTTTCACTTGTTTTAGACTATCTCATTGCCCTTACTAGACTGTCCTTGCTCCTCTTGTCAGATTTACTCAACAGTATATCCATTTGATTTCATTTCAAGACATTTCCTAAACCTAACCTTATAACAGAGATACCCTACTTTATCTAGGAAATGTTCTTCCCACTATTCATAGAGCATCTTAAATCAAGCCCAGAAAGCCTTCTCGGAATATTTTATATTTTCCTGGGGCCTACAGTATACCCAACTCCCTTTTCATTTTTTCAATATTCAGTATTTATTATTATCTCTCCAAATTTACTAACCTCTTATTTTCAATTAGTCAAAAAGAATTACAGAGTTGTAGAAATAGGAGAAACCTCAGCAATCTGACCTCCCAGCCAGTTTGTCCAACTTCCCTTATACCACACCCCCAAGAGATGAAAGCTGTACCTCTCCATTAAGATGGGCACACACTGTGATCAAGACTTCCTAGAATAGGCCGGGCGCGGTGGCTCAAGCCTGTAATCCCAGCACTTTGGGAGGCCGAGACGGGCGGATCACGAGGTCAGGAGATCAAGACCATCCTGGCTAACACGGTGAAACCCCGTCTCTACTAAAAAATACAAAAAACTAGCCGGGCGAGGTGGCGGGCGCCTGTAGTCCCAGCTGCTTGGGAGGCTGAGGCAGGAGAATGGCATAAACCCGGGGGGCGGAGCTTGCAGTGAGCTGAGATCCGGCCACTGCACTCCAGCCTGGGCGGGCGACAGAGCAAGACTCCGTCTCAAAAAAAAAAAAAAAAAAAGACTTCCTAGAATAATACTGGGGAGTACTGCAAAAGCTCCTGACCCAGAGTATAGGAAGAAAATAACTCACATATGATTAACTAGTATTTATGGAGCACTCACTACAGTGAGGACATTATTGCCAGGGACTGGGGTGGGTAAACAATGAGTAAGACACAGTCCCTGCTCCCAAGGAACAAAATCTAAAAGGCTGTGAGGGATTGAGTAGACTGCACAAATGTACAAAAAATGACACAAGTATAGATATGAATTCTTGGGACATTTAAAGGAAGGAAATATCATAGCTAGTTGGAAGGAATCAGAAAATACTTCATGAAGAAAGGTAGACTTCATCTGAGGCTTTGCAGGATGATAGGGACAGTCTTATTATAAAGGGCATGGGTTGCTCCCTCTGATCCCCTGTTAGACAAGGCTATTTCATCAGGCCAAGACAAGGTGGATGCGGCACGTGCCAAGCTCTGTAGAAAGAGATGCTATGGAAATGCTAAGTAAAATGCCATAGTTGTTGTTCAGATATGGCAAACCAGGATGAGTCAACCCCTTTCCCCTCGCACACATTATCACCTACACATTTTGGGATGGTGTTGGGTGAGAGTCATCCTTATGCCTGCCCTTCACTATTACTCATCTTACTTTGGCCACCCAGCTGTCACTTTGTCCTATCACTCATCCCCTGCATTTGAAGTAGGGAAGCAGGCAACTGAATAATTTGGGGTCTGTAAATATAACCTTTGAGTCACTATCACATGGTGCCTTTGTGGGCCAGGACAGTACCCAGTGCAGTGATGAGCTTGCCCATCTGCTTTGGGCCTCAGCCCTCCAGCAGGCCTTCGTCTCCTGGGTAAGAAAACAGGTAGAAGTATCTCTGGCCCAGAAGAACGCCCTAAATCACAGTCTGCCATTCTGTGCCAGCCCCCAGGGACAGCGTGAGAGCAGAAGAGATGAGAAGTGCACAAACTGAATAGCCCTTTCCTAATGATATTTAATTGAATCTGGGCATCGACAAGGCTTGGCCAAGTAGCTTTCTTTCCCTCACGTGCAGCTCAGCTCTGCCAGATTTCTCTTGTAATGATCATTCTACTCAGGTAGCCCAGAACTTTTTCATAGAATGAGGCCTTGGGTAAGGATCAAGAAACGTGGGAACCAGTTTCAGCTGCGCCATAAACGTTAGGCAAGTCATTTAACATCTGTGAGTTATTTTTTTCTTCATTTATAAAGTAGGAAGAATACCACCCATCCTACTGGTCTCCCTGAATATTGTGTCTAAGACTGTAAAGTCACATAAATAGCTGAGAATACCTTTTGAAGGGTTGTTTTTATTACTAGAGTCTTAACTATTAACACAATTAAGTGCAAATAATACCACCCACGGGGGTAACAAATGACAAGTACCTTGTCGAAACCTGTTATCACTCTTTCTGTTGGCACAGGAGTATAAATTATAGCTAAGGTGTGAAGTTTTTATTGTTGTGAGGGAAGTGGTTGTGAGGGAGAGCTGCAAATAAAGAGCAAAGAAGGATCTATCCTGGTTCTCCTAGTTCTACAACAAAGCTTAGTGAGTGATATGGTCTGACCATAAAGGACAATGTCTACAACATAGGCCATAAGAGTAGTGATTCTTCATTTATGTTTTCCTGTTGCTATCTGACCAAGCCTTCTTCTCGTTGTTGATTTTCTTTGGTTGTGGAGTAGGAGTGATGCTTGCTTCCTCATTCTGCTCCCTCTGCTACCCGTCTCCACCACCAAGGATTGAGCCTTGCTTGAGGGATGGGGGTGCTACCAGAGAAAAGCCCAGAGAGCAGCCAGCAAGGACTTTGTGATTGCAGAATCTGTGCAGTTTTGCTCCCCTGGGAAAGCCCTGAGAACTCTTTAGCAGATACCAAGACTATGCTGCTAAGTCCTCCTGATTGAATTGCTTCACTGGACATTGTGGTAGTGGGAAAGTCCCTGGGCTGTGCTCTTGATTTCATAACCCCTGGGGCAGCTCCAGGCTCCTCTCACATCTACAGCAGAATTGCCAGTAGAGGAAAAGTCATTCTTAGGACCACAGGACAAAGCCTTAGTGGAACTTCTTGAGGTCTTGCCGCTGGCTTCTAGGGTCCTCCAGCAGTGGAGGGCAGAGACTATCTTCCTAATTTAGATAATTTATCAGGACCAGATTAGCCTCTTTCTCAGCTGCACTTTTTTTCTTAATTCTGCTTTCTGCTGACTTACAGTTTTCCTCAAGGAGCCAAACAAATAATTTTTCATCTCCATCTGTCTCTTCTCCTATTCACTTCCCTTCCTGGGTGGATTATTCCAGAGTTCCAGCAAAGCTGCCTTCAGCAGCCTCTGACGAAAGCTGCATGCTCACTGCGTGGCTGCACACTGGCCACACATGCCCCTTTGGCCATCCCAAGTAAAGAGGACCCAGCTCAGAAGCTGCAGTCTTGCTTTCTTTTCATGTTTTCTTGGGAAATCTCAAGAAAGTGCAGTGCTCATTCGTGGAAGCGAGTCTGCAGTGCTGAAGCCTTGGTCACCCTAGCGTTCCCTCTGCATGATGGCCGTGCTCCCAGACTATCCAAAATGCAGCAGCGCATGGAAAGAGACAGGCTGCTGAGGTGTTACTGGTTTGCAATACCCCGATAAGGAGATTTCATTCCCTCCTTGCTGGCAGAGTTATATAGAGTAATTACATAAGTACTGCTGTGACACTAGGCGGAATCTCATTAAAAACTGTATAAAGAACAATTGAGTTGTGCTAGAGAATATTCATTTTATTCCAGTTGAGTATAATCCATATAATAGAACATTAGCCTGTGCATAAATACTGGTGTTGCTCCAGCTCCCTGATAGAATGTATTTAGGATGTATATTTAGTGCCGCATTTGCTTACGTGGGACATGACAAAAAGTCATTATGAGGCAAGTCCAGATTTTCCCACCTGGTGAGGAAGTTGCTCACTGTGCTGAACAGATTGTTGTTTGTTTTTTACCCCTCTTGGGAGAGCTACTTGTTCAGCTTGGATGGGACACTCTATGGCAGTTTGACCACATGGCAACTCTGAAACACACACACACACACAGATGCACATACAGACTTGGGCCCAAAAGGATGTGTCCCCTTAGCAGGTTTAGCCTTCCACCCAAGATGTAAGAGAGGCCTGGTCAGGGGAGAATTTCTCCTGTGTTGTTGTTCCTCTATTTTCAGAAACGTAGTGGGCAAGTCCTTGTTTAATATAAGGATGTTTTTGGTTGATGGCATGTGAATTGTCCCTTCAGCCTTACTGACCATCACTCATCACAACAAACAAGAGCCATCCTAAGTAGTTTGCTAATACAGCAGTCTAAGGCTCAAAAGCATTAAAGGACAATAATATCTAATACAGTTATACCACTGTACTGTGCATGACATACTTTCAACATATTATGTGGTGTGTGGGGAATTCAGTAATCCACTCTTAATTATCCAGAGCATAATATTTAGTATTTGAAGTCTAAGAGCACCATGAGTTATTTTCTTTATAAAATATTTTTCATTATACTTCTAGTGTTCTATAGCATTATAGGGTAACTACAGTCAACAGCAATTTATTGTGTGTGTGTGTATATATATATATATATATATTTTTTTTTTTGTTTTTTTTTTGATACGGAGTCTCACTGTGTCGCCCAGGCTGGAGTGCAGTGGCACAATCTCGGCTCACTGCAAGCTCTGCCTCCCGGGTTCACACCATTCTCCTGCCTCAGCCTCCTGAGTAGCTGGGACTACAGGCACCCGCCACCACACCTGGCTAATTTTTTTTGTATTTTTAGTAGAGACAGGGTTTCACTGTGTTAGCCAGGATGGTCTTGATCTCCTGACCTCGTGATCCTCCCACCTTGGCCTCCCAAAGTGCTGGGATTACAGGTGTGAGCCCCTGCGCCCGGCCCTATTTATTGTATATTTTCTAATGGTAGAAGAACAGATTTTATGTTCTCAAAACAAATGATAAATGTTTGAGGTGATGCATATGCTAATTGCCTGATTTGATTATTACACATGGTATACTGTGTTGAAATACCACACTGTATTCATGAATATGGGCATTATGAGTTAATTCAAAATAAAAGCAAAAGGGATGAATTGTATGAATATGAAAATAGGTTTTATTATAAAACAAATCACATCACAAAACATTTAGAAAGAGAAAAACCCTCTTGACCTAACTTTAGCACCTTAGTACACTGATATTATCATTTGCTCTTATTTTCTTCCAGTCTTTCTTTCTTGTGCATTCTTGTACATTCATCATAGTACTATATATATTTAAACTGCTTTTCCTCTGTAGATCTTCTGACTGGCCCACCTGAATTTTGTTATCTGGTCTCACACCACATTTAGAGGAAAGAAACCAAGATTAATCATCCTCCATTGATATGAGGGGCATTATATTGAAGACTATATATCTCTGTTGTTAAAAGTCAGTGTCACTTTGTCTGTAATCAAAGTACCAAAATGATGGCAGGGGAAGCATTCAACTGTTAAACAGCCAGCCTCTCTGGTTATTAAAATAGCGCTGAGCAAGGCAGCTGGAGTAAACCATTTTAGAATCCGGAGTTTGCTGTCGCTGGTAAGGATGTCCCAGCTGTGCCTTATTGTCAAAATTCTCTTCATCATCTCAGGATGCCAGGTCCCAAGCTGAGCTCACTCTGGGGACTCAGATCCATTGAATGGGAATGCTTGGCCTCTGCCCACGTTATTTAGGAGCTGCAGGTGAAACTGAGGTTAAGAGAGGCTCGGTTGATGTCTCTCTTAATGCATCCCTGCCCACAGGAATGGGTGTGAATGCATATGTATTTCCAAGTATGCCTGAGGTAGCTGAAGAGAGACTATAGAATCTTCATCCCCCAGGACTTGTCATTAGCTTTCACTCTAGTGTAGTTTAAGCATGGTTGTTTGTCTATGTGAATGCGTGTTTTAAAACATGAAGCCAATTTTCCTTCCCAGACAATGGCCTGCTCCCCTTTTTATTGAGGAAAATAGGATTGATTTTAGGATCTCATTAAAGGAGGCACATGTCTCTCCTTGGTCACACCCTACTCCTTCCTTCACCCATCCACCTTCCCGGTTGTACAGAAGCACATCTAATACACATGGCCTCTAGGGCAGAGATCTGAATGGGTTTCTTCAAAGGCTGCACCATCCCACCAGTAACGAGGGCTCAGACCACTGAGCAGTGGGCCTGAATTTGTAACCAGAGCCTGCCCAGATGCAGTGTAGGATAACCCCTAGCCTTCCTGTTCTCCAAGAAGGAAGAAGGAAGCAGTTCGAGAAACTGAGGCATAATTGTGATGACCAATGCAAGTTCCAGAGCTCCTGGCTGCCTGACACATGTGCCCTTCCCAAGCCATGGAATCTCCATGCAGCATTCAAATATCTTCTTCTTTCATCCTTTTTTTTTTTTTAAGTTAGCAGAACTCCCTGAAGTGCCCTTACTCTCCAAATATGTGCACAGCATGATGTGAGAGATCACTTCTGTCTGTAATGGATGCCTTGTGTCCAGAGTATTTTCCTGGGTATTGTGCTATTCAATTTAAGACTCCTAATGTATGATTAATGTGTGTTTAAACAGTCATTGCTTAATCAGACTGCTTCACCTGGAGGACACTGGGGAGTACACAAAGCCGACTTACAAAAAACACCATTGGCTATGTGGAATGATCCAGCAACTCTAGTGTCGTACAAGGAATGAACTTTTTGAGGCTCGTGTGATGTGCCCCCCTCATCCTGTAGTTTCTACAGAGCAGGACTTTCAGAGACTGGCTTCTAGGACAATTTGTTTAATTCAGTATTTTTTTGAGCATCCATCCGGCAAGACTCCATGAGTTCCAGAAAGGGGAACTGGAGGTAGGTCCTACCTGAGCTTACAGTGTAGTAGGAAGTAGAATATGTTTGTGAATAATTGTATCACTGGGTGGAAAGTTATGAGGGCCCTAAGACTGAGTTTTAAAGGGGATGGAAAGTCCATCCCATTATGAAGGGGGAACCCATGTGAACAGTGAGCATAGATGGTAGTGGATGGGACTGAGGGGAAGGGAAGGAGTAAGAAACCTACAGGTACTGCTAGGGATGTCAGGGAACCTTGCGGGGGCTTTGCAGGGCCTTTCCCGGTCATCCACACAGGCCACCAAAGTGGTAAGTTTGGGTGCCTGAGGTGTCCCCATTGGTGACCCTTGCTGAGCTCTTTCCCTGCAGGCTTTGCCTACTAACCATGGAGCCCTGCAGCCTACTTAGTGCTTCTTTTGGTCTGTATGTCTGTGAAGCAGGAGAAGTGTCCCATGAAGAGGTCCCCAAATTCTAGATTCTTATTCACAAAAAATATGATTTGAACCTAATGAGCTGTGGACAGATGGCAAATAGGAAAGAGAAACTAAGGTGGTTGACTCTGCACATTTTGGTCATTTTCATTTTCATCTCATTTGCAACCCATCAAGGTTCTTAGAAGATTTGCATGTGACTCATCACAGAATCTGAACCCTCAAAGTGGGTCATGCCTGAAAAATGGATGAGGAGTTTTCCTCTGACAGATGTTAGTTAGGGGACAGTACAGGCCTGTCCTTTTCAGAGAATTGTTAGAACTGGTTGCATATAAATAGAACCTGAAAAATGGGAACTTGGCGTTAAGGTATCTTATATAGAGTGAGGGAGTATTGGTATGTGTGTGTATTTATACATACTTTGGAAAAAATACGCCCTCTTTATGGAAACTGCTTTACAAGTTAGGCTCATAATTGCTACATGATTCAACCACCAAATTACTGAAATGTTCCCTGCAAGGAGGATTTGACATTTAATAGAAATTTTAATATAATGGAGTGAATATGTCAAAAATCCAAATAGATTTTTAATTCTTTAACTTATTCAAATTTGGATTTAGAAGAAAGGATGGTTTCAGGTAGGTTTTTTCTTCCCCCTTGCTTACGAATAATGGTGGGTGGCAGAGATGGACACTGAAGAGGACTCCAGACTTCTACCACTATGTCCTAACAGTTTCCCAGGCAGCAGCCATATATTAGAGTACAATACACTTTCAATCCCTTTTATCCTGTCAACTTGGTTATTTTTTGTTATTTTGGAAAATGCCATATGGCACAATGATTATATATTCAGGTTCTATAATTAAACTGTTTGGGTTCAATTCCCATCTCAGTCACTTACTAAGCAAGTTTGCCTGCTTTCTCTGTACTTTCATTTTCCCTTTTTTAAATGGGCGGGATTGTGGTACCTACCTCATAAGGTTGTTGTGATGATTAAAGAATACATGTACAATTCTTAACACAGTACTTGATACAGATTTAGCACTCAGCCAGCATCAGCTTTCTTTATCCTTCCCTCCTTACCCCTCCTATTCAGGATCTCCACCTGTGGGAGAATAAGCCCAAGGATAGTTATTAAAAATCGCCAGCTTGGCTACTTGTTAGCTTTTACTAACATCTGGAGTAAACAGTTTAAGTACTGGAGGGGTTTGTATTGTAGTAGGGTTTATCTGTTAATCTTCCTGTATCCCAGCTGCCTCTGCTTCAGCAATGAGGGAGATTGAATTTATGAAAACGAAAGCTTTCCCAGGCCTCTACACACTCTGTCTGATAGAAAGTGCACCTGTGCTGTCTCCCTGGGGGTGGCGTTCCTCCCTGCCTTTCTGATTGTCGTCACCCGGGTTCATGATGCAACCATTCATCCCCTTGCCCTCTCTTTCTTTCTTTGTTCATTCTTCTTTTTGTTTCTCATGCCTTTCCGTTCCTTGAAACCTCCTTAAAACCAAGGATTATAAAAACCATCATTTTGAAATTAAATTTAGAATTTCAAATGGATTTTCTTTTGTAAATTGTTTTTTATAAAGCCATACCCAAACACTGTAGAAAGATAGTTTTAACTGTCAACTTTTGCCAAACTCGAAGCTATCAGCATGAAATTGAGAGATGATAGCTTTTAAATATATGGAGTTTGGAAAACAGAATAAATGGACATTATATAGCCATGCACAGCTTTTTGTAATCTACCAATAAGTCTATTTCCTAGCTAATATTCTTCACACATATTCTCACACTCAAGGTAAATATCCAGCAGTCATCACTGTGTAATGTTGGCTAAAAGTGAACCATTCAAGACAATTATGCCAGGAAATTTAGATTTTAAAGGATATTATACAATGAAACAGAAGTTGCTTAAGCACCAGTGTTCATTAAATTCTACTCAAGTGATAACTTTAAAAGTAGACATTTCTATAGGTTCCTTTTTCTTTTGAACCAGTTCACCTCAAATCGACATGGTATATGGGAATTTAAAAGCTTGTACTTTTCCAGCTTATGAGTAAACTGAGAGAAGTAGTTTAATGCCAGAAATGGGGTCACCTGGTGTTCTAAAGACTGAAATTGCCTACCAGACTTCCAAGGTATCTGCTTTAACTAACATTAGTAAATAAATTAACCAGGTCATCATTTGGAATGTGTCTTTTTTTTTTTTTTTTTTTTTTTTTTGAGACGGAGTCTCGCTCTGTCACCCAGGCTGGAGCGCAGTGGCCGGATCTCAGCTCACTGCAAGCTCCGCCCCCCGGGTTTACGCCATTCTCCTGCCTCAGCCTCCCAAGTAGCTGGGACTACAGGCGCCCGCCACCTCGCCTGGCTAGTTTTTTGTATTTTTTAGTAGAGACGGGGTTTCACTGTGTTAGCCAGGATGGTCTCGATCTCCTGACCTCGTGATCCGCCCGTCTCGGCCTCCCAAAGTGCTAGGATTACAGGCTTGAGCCACCGCGCCCGGCCCCTTCATGCTTTCTAATGCATTTTACGTTATTATGTTAGAGATACCCCAGAGGCTGTGTGTTGGAGTGGAAAGAGAATGAACAGTAGCTCTGAGGCTGAATTTTCTCATCTGAAAAATAAAATTAGAAATAATGCGTGTAAATAAAGTGCATGGCACATAGTGCTCAGACTCTGCCAGCCTGAACCACATCCCTTTGCGGCCTATGTTATTTCCTCATGTATATGCATATTAAATATAACAGGAGAAAACTATTAACTTAAAAGTATTTACAGTCATGCTATATACGCGCGCGCGCGCGCGCACACACACACACACACACACACACACACACACACACACTGAGGAAGAAGAATCCTGTAATTGCATGGCTAACCATGCTGCCTTGGTTGCGATGAGCAGAGAAATAGATACAGCTGCAGATTTAGAACAGTCAAGAACTTTGCCTTTAAAAGAAGAGAGAGAGATAACAGAGCAAGGGTCCTGGATAGGACTGGAAGAGGGAAGCCAAGAGGAGGAGAGATTTGGGTGCTGTCAGAGGAAGTGAGACTTTGGGGAATTTTTTTTTTTTTTTGGAGACAGAGTCTCGCTCTTGCCCAGGCCGGAGTGCAGTGATGCAATCTCAGGTCACTACAACCTCCGCCTCCCAGGTTTAAGCAATTCTCTGTCTCAGCCTCCCAAGTAGCTGGGATTACAGGCACGTGCCACCATGCCCGGCTAATTCTTGTATTTTTAGTAGAGACGGGTTTCACCATCTTGGCCAGGCTGGTCTTGAACTCCTGACCTCGTGATCCACCTGCCTCAGCCTCCCAAAGTGCTAGGATTACAGGCGTGAGCCACTGCACCCGGCCTGGAGAAGATGTTTTTAAAAGATCTGGGGGGCAGAGGGGAGAGTTTTGCTTTCTGTGGTACAATGTGCCCTCCCATCCATATGCCTGAGAAATCTTCACAAACGTTATGTTATACTTGAGTGCATTTAGAGTGGGATGCATGCAGTGTGTGTCCAAGACGTTCCATGTGGTGTTTTGTGTATGAGTGTCCTATGTTGGCATAGGATGGGGGCATGGCAGGCATATAAAAGACCCACTTCGTTCATAATGATATTCCACTGTAACAAGTAAAAGTACTTTCATATGTAAAAAAATAAATAAATAAATTGAAATGTCCTCAGTAGTAATTTAAATCAACTCTCCTCTGCCCACAACTGACCATGACTTTGGCTTTAGTTTAGTATTCTCTCTAGTTCTTTGGGTTCAGGAAAGTTTTTTATTTAAATAAAATGACATTTTTAATGAAGAGAGTCTTTACTTCCTATAATGACCAAGCACTTCCTATTGAACCAACTCTCCAGCAGGTTAGTGTAAATGTTGAATAAAATATAAAAAGCAATCACCTAATGCCACTGGAGCGAATAAAAAGTAGGCAGGGTAGGGTAGGGTCTACCCTTGGAAGAAGGAAATGGCAGTGGGTAAGTTTCCCATTTTTAATGGCTTTTAGATTAAGGGATGTCCTATCTGGTGTCATATAAACTCATAGAAACCTGCCAGGTGCTATGGCACACACCTGTAATCCCAGCACTTTGGAAGGCCAAGGTGGGTGGATCACTTGAGCTCAGGAGGAGACCAGCCTGGGCAGCATGGTGAAACCCACCCTCTACCAAAAAAATAAGAAGAAGAAGAAGAAGTAAATAAATAAACTTGTAGAAACCTACAGTTTCTATCAAACCCACAGAGGCCACAGCTTGGGATAACCACAGCAGCTGGAAAATGAGGAAAATTCCAGAAAGGAGAGAGGCAAATGGGAAGCCCAAATTCTGTGCCTAAATCCTGCCCAAATATCTGGCTCACCTGTTAACTACATATGCGTGGGACAGACTCCAAGGAACCCAGCTAAGCCTAAAAGAACCATGACTTCTGAATAGCAGTTCTTTTTTTTTCCTTTTTCTTTTCTTTTCTTTTCTTTTTTTTTTTAAATTAAGAGAGCCTTACTCTGTTGCCCAGGATGGAGTACAGTGGCACAATTGTACTTCACTGTAAACTTGAACTCCTAAGCTCTAGTGACCCTCCTAAGACTCCTGAACAGCTGGAACTACAGGCATGTCCCAGCATACCTGGCTAATTTTTTTTTTTTTTTTTTTTGTAGAGACAAGGTGTCACTATGTTGCCTAGGCTGGTCGGGAACTCCTGGCCTACAGGCAAGAACCGCTGCTCCTGGCTGCATCTCAGTTTTTAAATGATGAAAATTAATTTTTGGTTTATTGAACATTTAGTTTGGAAAAATATTATTTTCATAAGTACCTGGGACTTTAGAATTTGTCAGCCAAGAGCCCTCAAGAACTCCAATCTTTGAGGGTGCCATTTCAGAGCTAGTTTGTTGAATGCCTTCTTGGTGCCCAGCTGTGTATGCTGGGGAATTGAAATATCTTTAGGAGGTTAACACATACACATATGAAATTAAATAACACGTCAAAAGATCTCTATACATTGTTCATGCCATAGGAATTAAGAAAAATCGGCTGTATGCTCACGGACTACTCAGATATATAAGATAGCCCTTGTGCTTAAGGAGTTTGTGGAGCTTAGTTTATATAGCAACATAGTAACAGAAGATTATAAATGATGAAATAATATACAAACAAAGGAAAAATTACTTCTGGTAGGAAATAGAAGACTTTTTCATGGACTCAGTACCATGTGGTCTAAGTGTGGAAGGCTGTCCAGAATTTTCACAGATAGAGACAAAACAGAATATTTTAAACAGAGCAAACAGCATGACCAAAGGCACAAAGGCACAAAGGTAGGAAATAAAGAGATTGTTTGGGGAATGTCATGTAGCCAAACTTGCCTAAAACAGTGAATGTGCCAGCTTGGAAATGAGGAGGGAAGTTATTGTTTGAATATTTGTCCCCTCCAAAACTCATGTTGAAATTTAGTACTGAGCCAGATGCAGTGGCTCATGCCTATAATCCCAGCACTTTGGGAGGCTGAGGCAGGAGGATCACTTGAGCCCAGGAGTTCAAGACCAGCCTGAGCGACACAGCGAGATGTAACTCTACAAAAAATTTAAACATTAGCTGGGTGTGGTGGCACAACCCTGAAATCTCAGCTATTTAGGAAACTGCAGCCAGAGGCTCTCTTGAGCCCAGGAGCTCAAGGCTACAATGAGCTGTGATCACACCACTGCACTCCAGCTTGGGTTACAGAGCGAGACCTTGTCTTTAAAAAAAAAAAAAAAGAAAATTTAAATGTAGTCCCAAATGTGGCATTATTGAGAGATGGCAGCTGGGCATGGTGGCCAAGATGGGAGGCACTTTGGGAGGCTGGGATGGGAAGATTGCTTGAGCCCAGGAGTTTGAGACCAGCATGAGCAGCATATTGAGAACTCGTCTCTACTAAAAATAAATATATATAGTTAAAAAAGAGGTGGGATGGGCGCAGTGGCTCACACCTGTAACCCCAGCACTTTAGGAGGCCAAAGTGGGTGGATCACCTGAGGTCAGGAGTTCGAGACCGACCTGACCAACATGGTGAAACTTTGTCTCTACTAAAAATACAAAAATTAGCCGGGTGTGGTAACGGGTACCTGTAGTCCTAGCTACTCAGGAGGCTGAGGCAGGAGAATCGCTTGAACCCAGAAGTGGAAGGAGGTGGAAGTTGCAGTGAGCCGAGATCGTGCTACTGCACTCCAGCCTGGGCAACACAAGTGAGACTCCATCTCGGAAAAAAAAAAAAAATTAGCTGGGCGTGGTGGCTCACACTTGTAATCTCAGCTACTCAGGAAGCTGAGGCAAGAGAACCACTTGAACCCAGGAGGCGCGGAGGTTGCAGTGAGCAGAGATTGTGCCACTGCACTCCAGCCTGGGCAACAAGAGCAAAAACTCTGTCTCAAAAACAAAAAAAAGAGGTGGAGCCTTTACGTGGTGTTGGGATTTGTAAGGGCTTTGCCCTCCTGAATGGCTTAATACATTAATAGATTAAAGGGTTAGTGGATTAATGGGTTATCATGGGAATGGGACTGGTGGCTTTCTTAGAAGAGGAAGATAGAGCTGAGCCTAGCACATTAACACATTCCACCCCATTATCATGTGATGCCCTGTGGCACTTCAGGAGTCTATAGAGTCCTCACCAGCAAGAAGGCTCTTGCCAGATGCAGTGCCTTACCCTTGGACTTCTCAGCCTCCATAATTGGAAGAAATAAATTTCCTTTGTTTATAAATTACCCAGCTTCAGGTATTCTGCTATAAGCAACAGAAAAGGACTAAGGCAGTGGCCGATGGGATACGGCACTGAAAAGTCAATGATCAATCATGGAGATCCCCAAGTGCAAAATAACAAAGTCTGTGCTTTGCTGTAAGTAGAAAGAGGGGTCACAGAGGCCAGATTTGGTAAAAGGAAAGATTTCATGGACAATGTGGAACTTTTGCCTTGAAGGAGAGGTTGTATTCATTTTCTAGGGCTACCATAGCAATCACAGACTGGCTTGAAACAACAAATTTATTCTGTCACAGTTATGGAAACTAGAAGTTTGAAATCAAGGTGTCAGCAGAGACATTCCCCCTCTGGAGACTCTAGGGAAGAATTCGTCCTTGCTTCTTCCCAGCTGCTAGAGTGGTTGCTGGCAATCCTTGCCATTCCTTGCTTGTTACTACATCATTCTGATCTCTGCCTCTGTCTTCCCTCTGTGTATGTCTATGTCTTTTCATGGTCTTCTTATAAAGAACTAATAATTGGATTTAGGTCTACCCTAATCCAGTATGGCCTCATCTTAACTAATTACATCTGCAAAGACCTTATTTCCAAATAGGGTCACATTCTAAGGTTCTGTGTGAACATGAATTTTAGGGGACACTATTCTACCCAGTACAGAGGTGAATTAAAAGTATCATGAAATATCCAAGGTCTTACAGTTCTGGGCCTACTTAATCCTTAGTATTAAAGTACTCTCTTATGGCCAGGAGCAATGGCTCTCAGCTGTAATCCCAACACTTTAGTAGACCAAGGCAGGAGGATCACTCAAGTCTAGGAGTTTGAACCAGTCTGGGCAACATGGCAAAACCCTGTCTCTTTTTTCTTTCTTTTTTTTTTTTTTTTTTTTGAGATAGAGTTTCGCTCTTATTGCCCAGGTTGGAGTGCAATGGTGTGATCTCGGCTCACTGCAACCTCCACCTCTTGGGTTCAAGCAATTCTCTCTGCCTCAGCCTCCCAAGTAGCTGGGGTTACAGGTGCGCGCCACCACACCCAGCTAATTTTGTATTTTTGGTAGAGAAGGGGTTTCTCCATGTTGGTCAGGCTGGTCTTGAACTCCCGACCTCAGGTGATCCACTCACCTTGGCCTCCCAAAGTGCTGGGATTACAGGAGTGAGCCACCACACCCAACCGGCAAAACCCTATCTCTAAAAAAAATACAATAATTAGCTGGGCCTGGTGGCACATGCCTGAAGTCCCAGTTACTTGAGAGTCTGAGATAGGAGGCTGTCTTGAGCCCGGGAGGCGGAGATTGCAGTGAGCCAAGATGGTACCACTGCACTGCAGCCTGGGTGACAGAGCAAGACCCTGTCTCAAAAAAAGAAAAGTATTCTCTTTTATGGAACATTATTATTCATGACAGTGTATTATGTGTTATGATTAATACGTAATTATTCATGACTCATTTATATTTTGACTCTTATATGTTGTCATTAGTAGTAACAAGAATTTCATTTTACTGTAAACATTTAAAATTAAGATATCACTAAATACTAATTCCAGCCTTCTCCCTGTCTTTTGCTCCCTTCCATTGTTCCCCTCCATTGTTCCAGATGAGTAAAGTTAAATGCATTTTTGGGGAGAAGAGGGTTATAAAACCCTCCACAAAATCTGCTTTCTAAAGCAAAACCATTCCATTAAGCAACCCTAAATTTGGATTGTCAAAGTCCCATAGACTCTGAAAAACAAGTTGTTGAAACTCATAATGAGTTTCGGTGTTGCTGCATTTGGAAATGCTTGCATCTCAGCAGCAGCCCTTGTACTAGGCTGCTCTAGGAGAGGGAGAGGGCAGATGTCTGAGGGACTCTTGTCTTTGAGACCATCATTTCAGACATTAGTTGAAATTCTATATTCTTGACCTTCATACATTCTTTAATTATGAATTCCTAGCAGTCATAATTTGTAAAAAGCATATGAACAAAGCCCCTAATGACAGATCAGAGATGATTAACTTAAAATATTTAATTCAACTCAGAAGAGCCAAAGATGGAATATCTTCTCCTTTCTCTCCCTCTGCCCCTATAACAGCAAGCCTGACTTCTTCTAACAATATCCTTAAGTTAGAGAAAATGCAAATGAAGCTTTGGGGATTCAACTTAAAATGAAAACATTTTGCAGCTGTCATGGCTAATTTGACAATAAATATGAGCATCAGTAATTCTCTTAATATATTTCTTGAATAAGAATCTTAGAGGTAAGAAAATACTGCCTCCAGGCCGGGCGCGGTGGCTCACGCCTGTAATCCCAGCACTTTGGGAGGCCGAGGCGGGCGGATCACAAGGTCAGGAGATCGAGACCACGGTGAAACCCTGTCTCTACTAAAAATACAAAAAATTAGCCGGGCGCGGTGGCGGGAGCCTGTAGTCCCAGCTACTCAGGAGGCTGAGGCAGGAGAATGGCGTGAACCCGGGAGGCGGAGCTTACAGTGAGCCGAGATCGCGCCACTGCCCTCCGGCCAGGGGGACAGAGCGAGACTCCGTCTCAAAAAGAAAGAAAAAAGGAAAAAAAAAAAGAAAATATTGCCTCCAAAGGCTCCTGCTGATGGGCTACATCTTCAGATGTATTTCATGTCTGGAATTGACCCACTTTCTTATGAAAATGATCAGCAATATACAACTTGAAGTTAGTGTTTAGGCTCAGCTGAGCTCACAGGAGCACCCCCACCGTAGTTTTCTGTGCAGAATTAGTTTCGGTTCTGCTGGCCAGTCTGAGGAAAGAGCACTTAGAATGGTATTTGTATGACATAATTTACTACTTTTATTTTTACAGCTCTTATGCTGTCAAGATTTATTTTTTAAGTGCCTGCCACTTAAAAAAGAAGTAGGCATACCAGGAGAAGTAAGACAAAGTCCCTATTCCACCCACCCAGCTCTCCATGACAACTTATAGATAATTACAACATATTGAGAAGCAGATACAACATATTGACAGGGTTATGCCCAGAATGCTGTGGAAGCTCAGAAAAGAGCATCTAAAACTTGCTTTAAAGAAATGTACAGGCTGGTGGCTCAAGCCTGTAATCTCAGCACTTTAGGAGGCCAAGACAGGCGGATCACAAGGTTAAGGGATCGAGACCATCCTGGCTAACATGGTGAAACCCCCGTCTCTACTAAAAAATACAAAAAACTAGCTGGGCGAGGTGGTGGGCGCCTGTAGTCCCAGCTACTCGGGAGGCTGAGGCAGGAGAATGGTGTAAACCCGGGGGGCGGAGCTTGCAGTGAGCTGAGATCCGGCCACTGCAGTCCAGCCTGGGCGACAGAGCAAGACTCCGTCTCAAAAAAAAGAAAAAAAGAAATGTACAAGTAGCCAGGCACCTATAGTCCTAGCTATTCAAGAGGCTGAGTGGCAGGATCACATGAGCCCAGGAGTTTGTGGCTGCAGTAAGCTATGATCAGTCACTACACCCCAACGTGGGCAACAGAGCGATCCTCCCACCTCAGCCTCCTGGGTAACTGGGAGTACAGGCACACGTTACCACACCTCGCTAATTTTTTGTATTTTTTGTAAAGATAGGGTTTCACCATGTTGCTCAGGCTGGTCTCCAACTGCTGAACTCAAGCAGTCTGCTTCTTGGCCTCCCAGAGTGCTGAGATTACAGGCGTGAGTCACTCTGCCCGGCCCAAACATGATTTCTATGCTTTGATATTGACTTCAACCTTGGTGCCTACAAGAAGATAATGTATTCTAGCAAACATTTTTTTAAAACATAGGATTTGCCAAAACAGTGTACTCTAAAAAGAAATCAATGCAATGGCTGATCTAAGAAATCTTAATTATTTCCTTAATTAATTCAGTAGTCAGAGCCCTGAAAGAATTAATGGCCCATTCCCCAAAGTCATTGTGATAATACTCAATTTAAAGATAGCTTTCAACCTGTTCTCCCAGACTCCTGGCTGAACTGAAATTGTGGAAACTGTCCTGCATTCCTAATTCTCATTCACGCCCCTCTTCAAATTGGTCACTTAAATACTATTTATTCTGCCACCTAAATATTTAATTTTTATCCTCATTGCCCTTATTGCCTATTACAGCTCACCTGGATTGTTACAGTGATTTCCCAACTAGTTCTTAGCCTGGTATACACAGCCCTTCACCATCTGGCCCTTGTTTACCACTCCATATTGATCTCCTGCAACAGACATCCTTGTACCAGGGCAGTTACTTGAAATTCCTAGGACATGCGCTAGACATGATGGTCTCACTCCCACCAGACTACCCCTGTACCTTGTACATACCTCTTTATAACAGCTATCATCCCATTGTAATTTGGGAGATATTCTCCCCTACCCAAAAATAAGGTTCACTTTCTAATTAATGGATAGTCAAAGGAATCATTCTATCATTCCTCATCTCTAGAGTCTCTCTGGGTGGGAAGAATGGGCACAAGAAATAGGGCCCCATTACTTTCTTGGAGCACGGGGATGACTTGAATGCACTGAGGAGGCTGCCCCAGAAACTGTTCATTGACTCTGCATCTTGCACAGTCTGATGCCACACGCTTTTTTAAGCATCTTTTTTTGTCATTGTTTTTTGTTTTGAGATGGAGTTTCTCCCTGTCGCCCAGGCTCTGGAGTGCAGTGATCTGGGCTCACTGCAACTTCTGTCTCCCAGGTTCAAGCAATTCTCCTGCTGCAGCCCCACGGGTGGCTGGAATTACAGGCACCTGCTACCACGCCCAGCTAATTGTTGTATTTTTAGTAGAGACAGGGTTTCACCCTATTGGCCAGGCTGGTCTCAAACTCCCAACCTAAGGTGATCTGCCTGCCTTGCCTCCCAACGTGCTGGGATTACAGGCATGAGCCACCATGCCCGATGCTTTTCTAAGCATCTTTGACAAATTAAAAAGAGCACCCCAGCCTGGCGCAGTGGCTCACACCTGTGATCCCAGCACTTTGGGAGACTGAGGTAGGTGGATCACTTGCGCCCAGGATTTTGAGACCAGCCTGGGCAACATGCTGAAAACCCATCTCTACAAACAAACAGACAAACATTAGCTGGGCCTGGTGGCTCATACCTGTAGTCGCAGCTACCCAGGGGGCTGAGGTAGGAGGATCGATGGAGGTCAGGTGTTCAAGGCTACAGGAAGCCATGATTGCGCCACCACACTCCAGCCTGGGTGACAGAGCAAGACCCTATCTCAAAAAGATAAAAATAAATAAATAAGTACATTAATTAATTAAAAAGAGCACCCCAGAGAACAACTCTAAGACACTCTACCTGGGGAGAAAAACCTACAGAGCCAAATAAACTTGTTAATGGTGCATCTTTTTACTGAAGCAGCAGCTTTTCTTGTCTTGAACTGATGACTTCTTTTGGCCCATACATGTCATGCTGAAGATTAGGGAGCTCTGGAGTGTGGAAAGGAAGAACAAGATTAGTAACCGCCTTTGGGAATGTAGAGAAGGTGTATATAACCTCTCATGTTATCCCTGGCACCTGCCTCATCAGCTTCCCTATCTGGGGGATTTGGGATTGGTTATCCACTGATATTTAATCTCCAGGATATAGAAATTTGGAAATGTTCTAATCAAAAATCTATTGGCTGGGCGCAGTGGCTCACACCCGTAATCCTAGCACTTTGGGAGGCCGAGGCAGGTGGATCACTTGAGGTCAGGGATTCAAGACCTGCCTGGCCAACATGGGGAAACCCCATCTCTACTGAAAAAAAAAAAAAGCTGGACGTGGTGACGCACATTTGTAGTCCCAGCTACTCAGGAGGCTGAGGCTGGAGAATTCCTTCAACCTAGAAGGCAGAGGTTGCACTGAGCTGAGATCGTGCTGCTGCACTCCATCCTGGATGAAGGGCAAGACTGTGTCTCCAAAAATAAAACAAATAAATAAATCTATTAAGGATGAGTGTGGTGTCATTAAGAAAAAAAAATCTAAAAAGAAATCTGGCTTTAAATGCTGCTCATTTTTTACTTCATGATCTTCAAATATTGTTGGCTAAGTTACTGGTTTCTGTTAAATTTTGAGGGTTTCCCTCTTTGTGTGCCTTCTTGGAGAAGTCTGGCCTCTATACTGTTTTCAACAGGAGTAGTGTTCTGGTTGAAGCAGGCCAATAGTGCCCAGATCTAAGGAATCCAAAGAGTTCAGAAAAGAATTCAAGCAATAGGCTGTAATGTGTGCATAGCTACCAATTTGTAAATCTAGTCAGAGGACTATAAAGGCAACCCAAAGCTGCATAGAAGGATGGAGCTATAGGTTGCTTCTACAGCAGCTACATGAGAAAATCAAAAAGTGAGAGTCTAGCATTTGGAAAGAATGTGAGCTTTGGAGCAAGGCAGCGTGGATTTGAGTCCCATGTACTATTTGTGTTATCTTAGGCATGTCACTTAACCTCACTAAACCTTTGTTTCTCTTTATAAAATGGGGTTAATAGAAACTTTCCTTGTGAGATTGTTGTTAGCATTAGAGATAATATTTGTAGAATGCTTTGCACATGGTAGGCTCTTAAGAAATGGTAGTTATGATTTGGGGTTTCCGTCAAGAGTGGTGTGATGGATGCTAATGCTTCACCCAGGTCCCCACTAGAAGTCCTGTTGGCAGTGGTCAACATTCAGTTACTGCTTGAGACAAGCTTATAAAAGGCTTGGCTATCTTGGCTTAACTTGAAACAACTCTAAAGGGCCATTCTGGCTCCAGATCTCCCCATGGTCCAACCAAGTCAACACTAGGCCCACATGGCAGCTCAGCTTTTCCCTCTGCTCACTCCAGCTTTTTCCCTCTCTCTTCCATGAACTTTTTTTTTTTTTTTTTTTTTTTTTTTTGAGATAGTGTCTTACTCTGTCACCCAAGCTGGAGTGCAGAATACAGTGGCACAATCTCAGCTCACTGCAACCTCAGCCTGCCAGGTTCAAGCGATTTTCCTGCCTGGGACTCCCTAGTAGCTGGAATTAACAGGCCTGTGCCACCACGCCCAGCTAATTTTTGTACTTTTAGTAGAGATGGGGTTTTGCCATGTTGGCCAGGCTGGTCTCGAACTCCTGGCTTCAAGTGATCTGCCCGCTTTGGCTTCCCAAAGTGCTGGGATTACAGGCGTGAACCTCCACGCCTGGCCAAAGAGCACTTCTTAATAAACATCCTGCATGCTGAACTCTGTCCCAGAGTTTATTTCCTAAGGAATCTGACCTGTGACAGATGATAAGGCCGGTAGCCAATTCTATGTTATCATTTATCACCCATGGATCTGAAGCCCAACGATCCTGTGACATCTTGGCGAGGTGTCAGGATGTATTTCAGAAAGACAGGCAAAGCACCAGAAAAACTGTAAAAAGAAAAATCTTAGAAATGTAGCACTTGGCCGGGTGCGGTGGCTCAAGCCTGTAATCCCAGCACTTTGGGAGGCCTAGATGGGCAGATCACGAGGTCAAGAGATCGAGACCATCCTGGCTAACACGGTGAAACCCTATCTCTACTAAAAAAAAAATACAAAAAACTAGCCGGGTGAGGTGGCGGGCGCCTGTGGTCCCAGCTACTCGGGAGGCTGAGGCAGGAGAGTGGCATAAACCCGGGAGGCGGAGCTTGCAGTGAGCTGAGATCCGGCCACTGCGCTCCAGCCTGGGCCGCAACAGAGCGAGACTCCGTCTCAAAAAAAAAAAAAAAGAAATGTAGCACTTTCCTGTAGAAAGGCATTTGATAATTTCCAAAAGTTAAAAACATCCTAAATCCTGCTCCACAGGACCCCAAGAGCATGGAAGTATTTTTTAGCCTCAATTTCCTGAAAATAACTTGACTATGAGGTTCACATCAGTATAATTAAACACATGTAATGATTAGTCTTTTCCAGTATTGAACTTTTAATTCCCTTTCCAATGGCAAGGACCCAGTTAGTGACCTTCCTGGAAGCAAAGCCATTTTACTTGCCCGTGACTGTGTCGGTTGTATAATAAGTTACTTTAGAGCCGGGCTGCATTGTTGACATCTTTCTGGAGTTGAGGTTGGGAGCCCCTTGTCTCACTCAGCTTCTTCCCCTTCCCTCCCCTCCCAAGTACAGCCTATGTAGTTGGAATCAGCAAACTAGATAAAAGTACCCAGCAGACCAATTCTAAAGTGAATGTCTAGAGTTAAGCTAGACTCTCATTTGGACAGGGATACCATCTCCAGGAATACCCTTACACCAGTTTGATCCTCTGTTCTTTCCTACACTGATCTCACTGGGTATTAGGAGTTGAAGACTCGGGAAGGAGGAGCTCATCAGGTAATTAGCCTGGCCATAGTCATTTAGTAATTAATCAACAAATACTTCTTGGCCAGGTGTGATGGCTTATGGCTGTAATCCCATCACATTGGGAGGCCGAGGCAGAAGGACCCCTTGAGCCCAGGAGTTCAAGACCAGCCTGGGCAACATAGGGAGACCCCCCCCCCGGCCCCGCACTCTTCAGCTTTAAAAATTAACTGAGTGTGGTGACGCATGCCTGTGGTTCCAGCTATTCCGAGGCCGAGGTAGGAGGATCGCTTGAGCCCAGGAGGTCAAGGCTACAGTGAGCAGTGATTGTGCCACTGCACTCCAGCCTGAGCCTCCGCAACAGAGCAAGACCCTGTCTCAAAAGAGGAACAAAAACCCACAAATACTTCTTGAGGATCGTGTACAGCACTGGGCTGTGAACCATGAATGCAAACACTGGACACCATGCTTCTATCTCTCCCAGTAATGGAGAGGAGAGTGGACTTAAACATGGGAAGGTTAGCATTAGGACAGCTAAGCTGTACAGGCAGTGAATACTAGGAGATCAGAGAAAAGATGGCTTTTTCCAAGTCACTTCTTCAGATATCTCTAAACCGTGTGTCTCTGCAAACTTGAGATAGCTCAGGTAGTGCCTTGCTCAAATGAGACCCTCAGTAGATACACATTGAATTGAGTGTTTTTCCCAGTGGTTTTCCATTCAATTTTTGGCCTTCAAATAACACAATATTCAGTTGGCAGCAGATGTTGAGATTTTTTCAGCAGTAATATCCCAACCAGTGTTGCTGTGCAGCCGTCAGTGGACTCTAGGTCTCATGTTTGTAACCTTGCTGTGCAGAGGCACAGAAGATGACAGGGATGTGCCAGAGGCCTCAGGGAGCCTGCTGGGCTCAAGGTTCCTGCCTCCCCTCCACTCACCCCTACTCTTCTTGACCAAAAACTGAAGAAGGAGCAGTCACACACTTCCAGAAAACCTGCCTCCTCTGTTTGCTGTCTCCATCACACTGCAAAGCCCGGACCATGATTCTCCCTGATGCTCTGGGGACCTGGTCATTCCCACCCTACCCCCCGTGCACATTAAGACATACATTTCCAAGCCCAGGAATTATTAATTTATTTCTTATTTGAGACAGAGTTTCGCTCTTGCTGCCCAGACTGGAGTGCAATGGCACGATCTCGGCTCACTGCAACCTCTGCCTCTCGGGTTCAAGCAGTTCTCCTGCCTCAGCCTCCCAAGTAGCTGGGATTACAGGCATGTGCCACCATGCCTGGCTAATTTCTTTTAGTATTTTTAGTAGAAAGGGGGTTTCACCATTTTGGCCAGGCTAATCTCAAACTCCTGACCTCAGAGGATCCGTCCTCCTTGGCCTCCCAAAGGGCTGGGATTACAGGCGAGAGCCACCACGCCCGACCCCTAAGAATTATTTATAGACCAAGAGACATCTGTTGCTGCTCAGCCACTGAAATACCACATCTGGGAGAACCCTCAGGAAACTAACGAGTTGAGGGACCCAATGGTACTTGTCTCAAAGCACATCCACAGCTTCTGCCTCAGCCAAGTTTCGGAGGCTCTGCCTCTGATTAAGTGAGATGACGTTGCAGGGGACACTTTATTAGCCCCTTTCCATCTCTGTCAGTTCCTGTCCCTTCTTCATCTGCACAGTTGAAGAGTTCTCAATCTTATATACAAGATCATACAAATAAATCTTTATTCCCCACCCTCACCCCAACCAGACTGTCACCCCTAAAGCCCTCGCATATAGAAATCCAGCAGTCCCACTACTGCCTGGGTCATAGTCTAGGAAATAGCGGGCCTGGGAAGGACAGAAGCTGGTATTAGCCTCAGGATCCACTCTGAGAAGATCTTGCAACGATCTTCATTTTATGAGGCTGGAGGCGTGCATTAGATGATCTAATGGGACTTTTCCATCACTCACAGTGGAATGTAAAATGACCAGACTTGTAGCAGGAAAGTAGTTTCACATAATGGTGTTCACTGTGTCAGGCCTGCTAGAGGCAGTTTCTAAAATTGAATGGATTCTGTTTCGTTACTCTTTCCATTTACTTTGAGCAATGGCCCTGAGTTTTTTAGATTCATTTCACTAGCAATAAACATCTACCTTGTTAAATCTACTCGATTACCCTTTTTAAAGAAAAAAACCAAAAACTTCTTTAAATCCTTGTTTAGGAGAAGATGAACCTGGGATGTGATAACTTTGATCGACTAATAACAGAGGATTTTGAGCCCATAAGGGGACATGAGATTATTTGTGGATAGAGAAACTGAGGCACAGAAAGGGAAAATGACCTGCCCAAGAGATCACAATCAGAATGTGCCTTTTCTTACTCCCATCACTTCCCTCTTGCCCCAAACTCCCTGCCAAAGTTGAACGTGGAGGACTTGCCTCCTTGGCATGGAACTACATGCTCAGCATATTTCCTATCCCCACCCCAACCCTCCATGGAGGGGCAGCTGGATCCTCTCCCAGGAAAAGGAGAGAAAGGAGAAGGCTGGTCTTGACAGCCAAGACAGAATTCTGACTAAGGAGCCTCAAGGATCACAGATGTAGGGAGGAAACAGCAGGTTGAGGTTCTGGGGCACCTTCCAGCCCCACCTCCTAGATAAGAGAACCCAAAGGCCAGGATAGGACATGTTCTGGAACAGACTCCCTGTCACTGACAGCAGATCTGGGGTGAGAAGGGGAGTTCTTTCCCCAGCTTTAGTTTGATGATAACTGCTGGCTTTACTTTCTGATGATCTAGTTCATAGCAAAAGTGCAGTGAGTTTTGAGCTAGTTAGCCATTGAAAATAAATGGTAATTGTGGACTCGAACTTGCAAGACAGAGTTGGGTAGCTGCTGCCCACTGTCATGAAAGGCAGAATTTAAAAACCTGGCAGGAAGGAGCAGTGTTTCTCTGTAGTATTTAACTCATAGCCTAATGCTCTGAAGTTGGTACTCTTGGTATATGAAAACATGGAAGGTTAATGAAAGTGGGGTTTGTGCTGACAGAGTTGGATTGTGACAGAAGTCAAATATCTGCTTCTCTTTCCCTTATCCCTGTAGTCTTTGGCTTCAAGAGCTGCAAGACCAACAGACGCCAGTGATCCCCAGACCAGCAACAGCAGCATCACCTGGGAACTTGTTAGAAATGCAGATTATCAGGCCCCACAGCAGACCTATGAACTAGAAACTCTAGGGGCAGGGCCCAGCAATCTGTATTTTAATGAGCCCTCCAGGTGATTCTGAGGCAGACTCGGGTGTGAGAACCAATGGTCTGGAGTATGGTATGGCTCCTAATTTGCTGTTTATTAAGGAAAGTCTGCCTTCTGAGTGAGCTAGCTAGCTGCCTCCTATCTTGCCTCCTTCTCCTCTTGTCCACCACTGGGACAGCCAGTATTGGAAGATTTGGGGTTTGTCCTGTATTTGTACAGGAAACTGCCTCTCCACCCATCTGTCTGGCTCCGGGCCCCAGCTGTCTCACTCCTCTCCTGGGACTCTCACTGCTGTTGTTCCAGTGAGGTTGTTTCTACTTAGTGCTGGGAAGGGAGGCATAAACCTGGCTTCTGCTCCTCTAGTGAGATCACAGATCAAGGCAGACCGTGGAACTCTTCTTCAGAGTTCTGCTTGCTGTGACAAGGGGCTTTCAAGGGAGGCCCTGGCAGTCCTTCTCCGGACAAGCAGTGAAAATGACTTGTCTGGTCCTGGGATAGGATAGGATACCAGCAGCTGTTGTGACTGGGCATGCTCTGGGGAAGTTGGGGCTTCAGTCAGAGAGCTGTGGGCCCTGCTTGCCCATCCTTCTCTCATTTATCTGTCCATATCCTGTTGTGCAGTGTCCTGGGGAATCCCAGGGGGAAGACTCTAATGCTACAGGTAGCTCCCGTAGCTTTAACTACAGAGGGAACCTGTTCTGTTTTTTGAGACAGATCAGGGCACTGGGGTAATATCTTGAAATATATTTTGCCAATGCGTTTTTCTTTGTATTCTAATTAAAGCCAAGGCATTAAAAGGTATAGTGTCTATGGGAATTGTGTCATATCTTATTCCCCTTACTCAACTCCTCCTTTCTAGGGAGCATGTGTGGAGCCTGTCACAGAAGCTTTGCCTTTGTCTCTGTGGCACTGACTAGAAGCTGCCAGGCTTCTGAGGGGATTTGGTTTGATTATATATATTTGATATTTTCTACTTTTCTGATCTGATCAGGAAAAAAAATAGCCTTGGGTAAGAAGAAGGTGCAGATTTGTACTTTAAGAGCCGCTTTGGGCGTATTTCCAAAATGGTAGCCACTCCCAAATCTTGGGGACACTACAAGGTGGACATGTAGCCACGATCCATTCATGCATTCTTATCCGGGAGGACAGGCGTCTGTTCCTTGAGTGCATTGACTTATTGCTGAGGCCTTGTGTGTTCAAGTCCATCCATCCTGGAGGAAGAATAGGTCACAAGAGGCTGAGAAAGTTGGCAGGAAAACTCACAGGGTTTTTATGTATATTTTGTGTCTTGATTTGAGCTCCACAGACATCCTTAGAGAGATGTAGGATTAACTCTGTTTTATAGATAAGGAAGCTGAAGTTCAGGTAGATTAAGGGATGGGTCTGAAATCACAAGCTGAGAAGTGGCAGATCAGGGCCTTGATTCTAAGTCTACTTAGGGCTCGTTCTCAAAGCCTTTGCCTTCCCAGAGCTCTTCCCCTTTCTGCTCCCTGTGCCTCAACTTCTAAGGAACATGAGTAACCTGATAGGAGAGTTGAAAAGGAAACTGCACTCAGGACTCAAAGATCCTGACCTGTTTACTAATGAAATATGTCTACCTCGGGATACATCACATATGTTGGCGCCGGCCAGTAAACAACTTTTTGTGAAGAGGAGGGAAATAGCCAAAGAGTTATGAGGAACAATGAGTTTATCATATTTCTCCTGACCCTGGCCACCCAGGATACTCCCTAAAACCCCAGAAATTCCCAGATTTGCCAAACATACATTTGTCCTTTCCAAAAAAAAAAAAAAAGGTAATAAAATGAGTTGTCAAACTGTCCTTAGGGTTGGAGCAAGGGGAAGTCAATCTTTCTCCAAATTCTGGATTTTCTTCACAAGTTATTTGAAGCAGCATTGTATGAGAAGTGCAGCTGTATTAGAGAATGTGCGTGTGTGTGTTGGGGGTGGGGGGAGGTGTAAGTGTGAGAGAGAGAGAGACAGAGAATAGAGAAAGAGAATCTGAGCTTCACAAATACAAAGCAATGAGTTTTTTTCTAACAAGCCTGGCTGAGCTTCCAGTAATTCTGCAGCTGTGACATGACTAGTTCACTGAGATCTTCAGCACTGGTTGGAAAAATACAACTAAAATTTATTCAATCAATAGCAAGATGCAGTGATGCTTTTAAGAGTCACCTTACTTGTAAAAGTGGCTTCACCAAAGATAGGAAAGATGAACGAGTTGTCTGCTTTTCTTCAGAACTGGCTCTGTTTTTCTTTCTAGACACTTCACAGGGTACAAAGATTGCATATAGAAATGAGACACCTTGTCTCTTGAAGCATCACCATTGATATCTCAATAAGACTAGCCCTCTCGTTAGCCGGGCTCTTACAAGCTGTACAACAGCAGGTTTGAAGTTCTGCTCAGAGGGTCTTAATTGCCCTTGTTGAGTCTGCTTTGGGCCATCTGTGCTGACAGAACACTTAGTCCTCCCTCCCATGACATTTCCTTGCACACAGTGACCTCCATGTTCCAGATCGAATGTGCTTTCCCCGCCCCATGTGCACGTCCTGCGTGTCACACCATGTGGTGATGAGCAAAGCCAGTTCTCTGACCCAAGTGAGGACTGCCAGCAGGGCTCCCTGCAGCACTGCACCTGGCATCTGAACCTAGAGATATCTGTGTGACATCACGAAAATCACCCCAGCTCTCAATTTGCATTTTGTAGAAGGGGGTTGTTGGGGCAAAGAAGTTGCTGTATTTAAGGATTTGGTGAGAACAGTGGCTAAGAAGCACTGATCCTCTCTCCTTCTGAGCTCTGATTTCCCTCCACTTTGGGGCCTGGCCACTCCTCCAGGAGCCACATGGTTACCTGGCCCCACAGCAGCCTCCTGGCACTGTAGTTTGGATACCAAGAGCCTGCTTGGGCCCCATTCTTTCCAGCCTGATGGCTGAGTTCTGAGAGTAGGAAACAGAAGGGAGTACCTGGGTAGGGGTGAGCTATGGCCCTGCCGCATTTGTGGTGACCTGCTACTCAAGACAGTATTGCTTGCAGATGGACGTCTTTGCATTTCCCCCTGGAATGAGCTTTCTTAATCTTCTCCCGGAGTGAGCTGGCTGCTCTTCTAGCTGCAGCCTCAGCAGTTCCTGGACAGATTTTGTTGGTTTACCACTAAGCAGGAAAAGCAGGAAAAGCGAGCTCCTGGGCCAAGAGCTCAGCAGGGGTTCCCTCCCTTCAAAGAAAGTGTAAAGAAGGTGCTGAAGTTAGGGAATCTGGGGCTCTGCTGTTAGCACTTGTGCCCCACACCCTCCCTCTGCCTCAGAAAGCTGGGCTGGGTGTAGCATGTGACCACAGAGGCAGGGACTGCACCCCAGAAATTGATTCACACTTTTCTGCTCAGCTCGCTAATGCCATGGCCCTGAGAAGATGACCTACTGTGGCTGTTCTTCTGTAACATTAAAGTGCTTCTACACAGCATCTGCTCTGGAACCTGGCAGACATCGGCATGCCACTCATGCCCTCACACCACTGATAAAGCAAGCAAGGAAGTTTTTGGCCCACAAGAAATTTAAATATAAAGTTAAGCTAGGATGCAGGCTGAGATGCCATCCCATCCCTGGTGCCTGTTTCTTCCCTGGCAGGCCTCCAAGGACAACTCGTTCAACTCTTGCCCTTCCTCCAGGGTGCCTAGTCTCAGTGTGGCTTTCTTCCACCTCTGGACTCTTGTACTTTGGGCTATGGGTGCCCACTTTCTGTAATCCCTCCATTTTACTCTGCCTTCTCTCAGGGCCCGTGAAACCAAGGCCAGCTACCCTTTAACAGATTGTGAACCAAGATCATAGCATGTGGCCAGGAGGAAATTGGAATCACTCTTACCCTCTGCTAGACTCACTTCGTTTGCACTTGCTTGTGAGGTACTTGTGTGCCTCACAAGTAAGCAGGATTGAATAAAGTGGAGCCTAATGAGTGGGGCTTTCTGCATGTTGGCTTCTCTCATCAGGATGCTGCATGCCAGAGAGCCTGGGAATAACCTCATCCATGATGGGTTAAAATAAAGTTTCTCTCCTGCCCATGGATATCGATGATGAGAGAGAAAATGCAATTAACCTTGAATACTTTAGGTCACTGGCCCGAGCTTGCTTACTGCTTGCTGCCTCAGTCCCTTCCCTAAAGAATAGGCAAACCATAGAGAACCAGAACGAGGCGTTCCAGGGAGGAGCAAAAATAGGAGTTATCCCACCCTCAGCTGCACAGTGATTCCAAGAGGCTCATGAATCATTCTGTGCACCATATAGAGAGAATAAATGGGTTGTACCTATATGCACTGGTATTTTCAAATATGTATAGGTACTGTTGTGGTTCATAAAATATAAATTTGTTTTTTAAACAAGTGCTTAATAAGTTATTTTGATCCAATCATGTCTTTGGGAAGAGAATAACCTCAGAAGTTTAGCTGCAGGGTGAGGATTTGGGTGCTCTGCCTCAGCTCACTTGTCCTGAAGATAAATGTCCTCAGGCATGGAGCTCTGACTTTGTGACTAAACAGTAATCACCTGTCAGCGCAAGTGCCTGTTTCTCCAGTATAATCAGTGGCACAACATTCAATGCACAGTTTAGCCACAGTGCCAGGGCAACTGCAGGCAAAGGGAAGGGAGGACGGCTTTGCCACCTCATCAAAAGAAAAGACTGGCTGTCAGAGAATATTCCAGAAACTCCTGGACTCAGGACTGGGAGACCATGGAGAGGGTATCCTAGGACACAGCTGGCATCAGGAAGTACAAGGGGATTCACGAGCCCAGGAAATGGTAAAATTCCTAAAATCTTGCCCCTGCCATTGGCTTATAGGAAGCCCATCATGATGGTTCAGCTCCTGTGATTTCACCCAATGCTGCCTCAGGCCACTCCACCAGTCTCAGGCGTGAGTACCTCAAAGGAAGGGCTTTGTCCAACCCTCTGTGAAAGGTGCCTTGGCAGCAGTGCTCTAAGTTGATTCTACCTTTGCATACCTGCTGGGGATTTAAATTTCATGGAATTCGGCTACAAGAAGGAAGTCTGTGTCTTCTACCTCCTTCCTCATTCCCCTCACCGCCCCCCCCCCCCCCCCCAGCCCTGGAGAAATAGCAAAGGGAGATGCTTCTCTTCATTAGTCTATGCAAGAGCGCTGCAGCTCAAAACAACGTATCTAATACTGGTAACTGGTAAACGGGAACTTGAGGGAACTATGTCTTCACAGCTGGGAGCAGGGGGATTCACCAGGTGCTGAAAAGTAACCAGAAAAAGGTCTTTTTTTATGTAGCTGTAGGGAATGGGTAATGGGATATGTCCTTATTTCCTAACTACTCCAAGAGAAAAGCCGTACTTCCTTTTTCTTCCTGTGAAGTGGAAGAAATCTGAAGTTGGATGTACTAAGTTCAGGGTTCTCACCAGCTAAGAGCCTTACAAGTGCATCTGAGCCTGCAGCCCATGAGAATGAGTTGTTTTATGGAAGGCAGGATTCTTATGAAAAGTCCATATGATCTCCATCACAGAAGCATGTTTTCCCTATAGCTATCTCTATCCCGTTGCTAATCTGGTTGTTGTATGTATGGAAGCAAACTTCTTCAGCCCGTAAAACTCACATCATACTGTAGTAGTGTTTGTGAAAAACATTTTTTCATTAAAAAAAAAAAAAAACAGCTGATCACAATGCAATAGCCAGCTTTGTGCAAAGTCAAATTTGTAGAGAAAAACAATGAAAATATGCTACTGTCTCTCACTGTTTCATTTCAGTTGCTCTGAGAGAGATAATAGTGTAGGATATGCTGCATGGAATAGCGTTGAACATGTTTCCTCTGCTCCCAGAGAACCTGAAATACCTCTTTAAGCTCTTCTCACTCTCTGGGCATCAGTGAAGAAGTAGTTAATAGGCCCTGCACAAAGAAAGTTCTGATGGAGTCCTTTGAAAGACCTGGTTTGTGGCCCACCACCCAGAAATCCCAGCATGATTCATAATGAGTCTCTGTCCTGAGAGTCACTCTTTCCTGTGGGGGACCAAAGACAGGGGGAATAGGGCCTGCGAGTTCAGGCTTATGTTGTGAGAGGGAGTGTGAGGCCAGTAGAAGTGATACCAGTGGGCTGGGGGAGCGCCCCAAACACTGGTGAGACCTCCACCCCAGCTGGTGTCCAGGCTCTTGACACCATTGAGAAGATAATTCTGTCAAGGAATTCAAAGAGTCAGAAAATAGTAAAAGTACAGAGATTTATTGCAAAGGGCAAAGTACACATTCAAGAAAAGGGAGCGTAGGCGCACTTGAGAGAGTCACACAGTGGGGTTTGGGGTTTCTGTCTTTATGGGTTTCTTTAACCAAGGGGTGGAATATTCATGAAAATTCTTGGGAAAGGGTAGAGATTTCTCATAACTGCAGTGGCACCTATTTTTACAGCAAATATGGGTGGTCTTGGAACAGTCCTGGCACTGGTAGGTGTGTGATCTAGTATGTTAATGAGTTTATAATGAGGTCCTAGGAGAAACCTAGGTCAAATCCAGTCACATACTGGGTTCAGTAGCTCTTAGCTAGCTTGGTCCATGCCCTGTTTTTTAGGGTCTTATCAGCCCATAGCCTCTAGTCATGTGAAACTGCTGTCTGGAATTTTTATTCTCTTGTGACCACCCTATATTATTCCTGTCTCAGACGAGGAGGGATGTGTGCCCACATGTTGCCTCCTCCTGCAGTTGAGCTGTCTACTCACCCATTCTTCCAGCTCCTGCAAGGACAAACTTCTTAACATAACTGCTATGAGATTAGCATCCTACCCTAGTTCTCCTTGGATAGTATGGGGTGAGCTAGCAGAAGGGGAAGAGGGGAGGTGTAAACCTTTTGTGAAGGTCTTAAAAATATGCTCATTCTTGGGGCAGGGCCAGGCCCTTCGATAATTACCCACAACCTTGGGCCTTGGCACGGGAGAGATCTTTGGATCTTATCTTACAACCTCAATTTGTGAGGCAAATGTGATAACCATGACACTGCAGAAATTCCTCATACAACCTCACTTTGTATGCAAAATTAGACATAGACCCGTCAGAGATGATCATCTGAACTAAGCTGCAGAGACCACTGCGGGGAGGCCAGCGATGGATGCTGTGCAGGCTCCAGGTGTTTTGACAGTTTCCTGCAAGTCATTCTCCTCCCACTTCATCCTTGGCACCCAGGCAGGTCTCTGAAGTAGCAGGTTATGGGTTATAAACAGCCTAGCTTTTCACCATTTTGTGAAATCTTTCAGCCAACCTTTTCCCTTCTATTCGTTCAGTAATTTATTCCACAAAGAATTGTTGAGGACCTGCCTGCCATGCCTCAGGCCCTGTGCTAAGTTCTGGGGGAAGGCTTCTGACCTCATGAAAATTACAGTCTAGAAAGGAAGCAGATAGTAAATAAATAAGTAAACAAATCAACAAGATAATTACAGATTGGTATAAGTGCTATGAAAGACATAAATGGCAAAATGAGATGGAAAGTAACTGGGAAGGTCTGTACTACAGGGAAAGGCGTCTCTGAAGAGGGGACATTGGAGCTGAGTCCTCAAAAAATAGGAGTGGCTGCAAAGAGCTGCAAGAAGAACATTCCCAGCAGAGGGAATGCAAAGACAGAGGCAGAAAAGCCTTGGGGAGTTCAGAACAGAAAGGCCATGGCTGGAGTACAGTGAGGAGAATGACTTTGGGTGAGTGCAGAGAGAAGTCAGGAGCCAGGCTATACAGGGCCTGGGACGCCATGATCAGAGTTTTCATTTTATTCCAAGAGCAACAAGTATTAAGAGAAGTGAGTAACATAAAGATCATTGTATGTTCGCTGCCACATTGTTTATAATAGCAAATTAGAAACAAATGTCATCAATATGGCATCAATATGGATGTCATCAAAATGGCATCAATATGGCAAATAATTTTAGATTCATTGCAGTGACATGCAGCAGTTAAAAACTGTGAGGCCTATCTATATATATTGCCATAGAAGGATTTGCAAGATACCCTAAGTGGGAGAAAGGAGCTTAAAAATATGTTACAAAATGTATTTTTAAAAGAGGAGATGTATATGTATGTAGGTTTGCCTGTGTATAAAACATCACATAAAGGATATACAAGAGGGCTGGGCATGGTGGCTCACGCCTATCATCCTAGCACTTTGGGAGGCCGAAGCAGGCAGATCACCTAAGGTCAGAAGTTAGAGACCAGCCTGACCAACATGGTGAAACCCTGTGTCTACTAAAAATACAAAAATTAGCTGGACGTGGTGGCGCATGCCTATAATCCCACCTACTTGGGAGGCTGAGACAGGAGAATCACTTGAACCCAGGAGGCGGAGGTTGCAGTGAGCCGAAACTGCACCACTGCACTCCAGCCTCAGTGACAGAACGAGACTCCTTCTCAAAAAAAAAAAAAGAAAGGCTATACAAGAAGCTGGTAACAGTTGCTTCTGGGGAGAGGAACTGGGGCACAGGGTGGAAGGGAGACTCACTGTTCATAGTATATCCTTTTGTATGTTTAAATATCCTACAATGTGCCTGATCACTTATTCAGCAAGAAAGAGATGGTGTCTGAATTGCGGACACCCTCATTGCTGTGCAGAGAATGGACTGGAGAGGGTAAGAGCAGAGGCAGAGGGTCAGTTAGAAGGCTCTGGCGGTGGTCCTGTTGAGGGATGGTGGTGGCTTGACCTATGGTGTTGGTAAATGGAGAGGAAGAGATGTGGATGGATTCACGATTTACTTTAGAGGCTCAGCCAGCTGGGCCTGGTGTCATTACTGCTGTATTCCACACTGACATTCCCTACACTCACAGATTAAGAAAGCTTTGTGCATTTGAGATGGGAACTGGGCTTACCTGACTCTACCCTGACTTCTCTGACATCTTTGTGGTGGGAAGGGTTCTTGGGCTCCTTCCAGGTGCTAAAAGCCTTGGATTCCAGACAGTGATGTATCACAATGTGGAGGACATAGTTATGGACATTCACCCCTTTCATAGACGCATGCAACAGTTGCAAACAACTTTTAATGGCTACAAAAAAAATAACAAACAAACAAACAAACAAACAAAAAACAAAGTTACACTGAAAAAGCCCACTCATTTCTCAATGGAACTTTCTTTCTTTGCAGAGAGATGCCAAAGGCCAGTACCTGTTTGACCTTCTTTGCCACCACCTGAACCTACTTGAGAAAGACTATTTTGGTATCCGCTTTGTAGACCCAGATAAGCAGCGGGTAAGTCAATATTCAAAACACAAAAGGAGGACAGAGCTAGTCAGTAAGCCTGAGGTCTTGAACTGTCGTTCATATTCAAAGTCAAGCTTCAGGAATCAGGGACCAACCAGACCCTGCAGTTGGATGTCGTCTCTTCAAATCATAGCATTAGACCTGGAAGGCACCTTGGCTAGAGCTCACCTGGAGAAGCTTGTCATTTTACAGTTGCTGAAATGGCAGGCTAGGAAGCTTAAGTGATTTGCACAAATTTGGAGACAGAGCAGCTGGGCTGGAGTTGTGGTCTCGGAGCCCAGGTCACAGGTGAGCCTCTCCTGCCCCCTTTCTAGTAAGCAGCTGAACCACATTGTACTGCTTAAGAAAGGCCTCACCAAAAGTGCCATACCAACCCAATTTAGACAGGACAGAGACGGAGCCAAACCAGCATGGGCCTTGCAGGTCTTGCAGTTCTTGCTCTGCTCTACACAGCATAGGCAGCTCTGCAGACACAGGGCATCCTGACAGACAGGAGTTCTGATATTCCAGACAGATACAGGAACAAGTCCATTCCCTCGGCCCCTGCCTATTTCTCCACCTTCATCTCCTGACCTGTCTTCTTCCTGCTGTGGTGCCATCAGGCAGTAATGTTTCTGCTCTCCAGATACATCCTACCTGCTTCCTGTACAGAGCCTTCACCTGTAGAGTTCCCCTGCCTAGAATCTTCTTTTCCTCACCACCCCACACTCCACACTCCACACCCTTCTTCCAGCTAACTCCTTTTCACACTGAAGATCTTAGCTTAGACTTTTACTTCCTCTGGGAAGTCTTCCCTAACCCCACTCGGTATTAGGGATCCTCCTATGGGCCCCCATGTGCCCTCTGCTACCCTGTTACAGCACTTATTACAGCATTCTGTGATTACCTGTGTTCCCTGCAAAAATATAAGTTCCATGAGGGCCTGGACTTTACCTCATTCATCACTATCTCCCATGTCACTAGCACAGGCCTACAATGTAGTTGGTGTTCAATAAATGTTTTCTGAAGAAATGAATGCGTGAGTGAGTTAATGGCTTAGAGTGTTGTATTTCTTATGTCCATTTGCTTAGCCTTCCACTTGCAGTTTCTATAACTTCCCTTCATCTACCCTTTGCTCTGTGTGGAGATGTACTCTCTGGCATCCCCACTAAAGTGGAGAGGTAACGGTGGACTATTTTTTACAAATGATGTTTCTTTGTTTGGTCCAAACTTTTATCCTTAAAAAAGAAGGCTGGCTGTGTGCAGTGGCTCATGCCTGTAATACTGGTACTTTGGGGGGCTAAGACAGGCAGATTGTTTCAGCCCATGAGTTCATGACCAGCGTGGGCAACATGGCAAAACCCTGTCTCCACTAAAAATACAAAAATTAACTGGCAATGGTGGCGTGTACCTGTAGTCCCAGCTACTTGGGAGGCTGAGACATGAGAATCACTTGAACCCAAGAGATGGAGGTTGCAGTGAGCCAAGATCACACCACTGCACTCTAGCCTGGGAGACAGAGCAAGACTGTCTTAAAAAAAAAAAAAAAAAAAAAGGGAGGGCCAGTTACTCCAAGGTCTCTTCATCCCCTAGAGTAGTGGTATATGAAGAAAAAAAGCCAAATTATATCCTGTTCATTGGTTTTTTAGTTAGGTCAGAACTTGCTTGAGGAGAGTAAGAGAATATGTGGATCTGGTCCACATATGAGAAGAATATAAGAAGGAGCTAGAGAGAGATAAGAACATGGGAAAGAGGAGAAATAAACATTTATGGAGTTCCTACTGCTTGCCAGGCTCTGCGCTGCACACAAACCTAGTTCTTCCAGCTGATGTATACTGCTCACTGAGTTGTATCAGGCACTAAGCTAAGAGCTTCACGTGTGTTATTCCATCTCATCCTTGACAAAATGAGATGAGTATCCCTAATGATAATATCTGTTCTCCAGATGAGTAAATAAAATCTCAGATAAGTTAGGTAACTTCCCCAAGGTAAGTGGCAAAGCCAGCCTCAAACTCTCAGACCTGTTTGACTCCAGGGACAATGTGGTTTCTGAGATTCCATGCTGAATATATAATTGATAGCCTCTGAAAGTTGTGTAATTCTGTGCCTTGTGGGAGGGGTTAAGGAGAGCAGAGAGACTTGAGAGAGTATCTGAGGGTTTGTAGGGCAATGGGGACCTGTAAAGAGTTGTCCTTAGTCCACTGATTCATGGTAGGATGGAGGAGCTGAGCTCCCCTGCTCCCTCAGGGTGTAAGGGCCTAACATAAACCTCCTTCCCTGGGTCTCGAGACAGTCCGAACCCAGCACTCACATCCATCCCCATGTCACTGCTTGCTCTGCAGGAGCCTCCATGCATCTGGAAGCTCTCCTGGTCTCTCCTGGAGGAGCTGTCCTCACTCTCCTTCCCCAGGATTCCTGACTCAGGCCCAGGGCCTCCACCTTCTCTTGGCCTCTGCTTTGTACCCTTTCAAGTCCCTAGAGTCTGAAGATTGTGCCACATTGGCCCATTCACTCAAATAGAGGAGGAAACCCTCCTCTCTGAATCTTCTTTTCCTCTTTTAATCCCTCCTCCCTAAGCCCGTGTTGTCTGTTTGCTAGTGAATCTGGGACTGATTTGGTCAGGCATTTACAAAAAGCCACTCTAGCCGTCACCATATTCTTGGGTTCCTCTCAAGATTGCTCTGCCAGACTCCAAATCCTATGGATCGACTGTGACAGCTCTCCAGTCCCTTCTTACCCCTTGCTACTCTCTTCCAGCCTCAGTCCTTTCTTGAGCTCTCACTACGATAAAACTAAAATCTTCTTTCCAGCTGTTGCCAAGGGGAATAGCCTTTTGTCATTCAGCTTTATCTGCCCTCTGCTGATAATACATTTCACAGTCATTAATTTCTACCTTCCTTTGTTTATTTCTTTTAATCTATCAGTCTAATGTCTAGAGGTGTTGGTGTTCTGTGTACTGAGTCCCTGGCACTGACTATGTTCTCCTAACTGTCCACAACCCCAGTGTGCTCTGAACAGATAGGCCTCCTCCCTCTTCACAGGCATACCCTGGAACCCCAGTTGTTTCTGAGCAATTTCATCTCTTGCCTTTGCCTCCCTGTGAAGCTGAGCCGCGGTGGGCCGTGTAATGTGAGAAGGACCTCTTAACCACATTGAGTGGCTATAATGAGTTGCCAGCCTCATGGGAACTCAGATCAGCAGAAGCAGGAGAGCAGAATGTCAGCCCAGATTATCCATGTGGAGCTGACGGAAGAACTGGCTCTTAGTGGGTCCATTAACTGCATGACCCATGGCCCAGCCCAGAAGGTGATCACTGGGAATTAAGGGAGGCCAGGATGCTGACTGCAGGGCCCTGGCTGCTCTCCTGCCAGAGGGAGGACTCTGCCAAGACATTACACTAAATGGAAGTAGCCAGAAAAGAAGGAAGTATGGGCCCAGTCCCTTTGCCATTCAGCAGCTACCTATTGAACTCTGTGCTAGGCACTGGTGATACAGTTGTAAACAAGACGGACAGTTCTGGGCCTTCATGGAGCTTACATCTGGCAATGTTAAGTTACCTCTGGATAATCAAACCCCAATTAATAGCAGTCCTACCTAATCCTGATTAGCAAAAAGCAACAAACATCAATAATAAATTTTATAAAGGACCCATGTAGAATTAAGAAACTCATATAGAATGGTTTCATTGCTTCCCCCAAACATTTAAGTACCATGGGAAAATGTATTTTGCCTCTGTGTCCTGCCTCCTTCAAAATCCAAGGGGAAAAGGGTACTATCCTACACGTTGGTTGTGGTTAGTTATCATTTGAGATTTAGATTTTAAAACATTGCTGGATGCCAAGGAATCTTGAGTATGTGTTTTCTAACACAAGGGTTGGCAATTTATGTTACTCAAAGAAAGATGGAATATATACCAGCCATCCCTGACTTAGGAAATTTCCACTTATCGCTGCTTTCTAGAGTTGCTACCAATATCTTCTATCCCCACTCTGCTGCCAAAAAAAGAAAAAAAAAAAGCTGCTGCATCACACACACACACACCACCCATTAAAGTCAGTATTTCCCAACTCAACCCAGGTGGGGCTCTGTCCCCGCCACACATACATGCAGTTGCTTGTGCCTAATCGCATGCCAAAAACATGGCTGAGAACTTTGGCACCCTGCTTTAGAAGACAGCATTTCCAGGGAAGCCCAGAAATGGCATCTGAAGCTGGAACTATTCCCCCCTTCACAGCTGGCTTCATGGGAGCTCATTTCAGAAAATCATGTCACTCTTTACTCTCCAAACTTATCTTTCCAAGCTTTTGGGCTGCTTTCACCCTAGGCTACAATCTGTCTAGTTTTTTAAGTTGGAGAAAACAAGTTATATTTTACAGCCCTTCTCATTAGGGTTTTCATGTTCTGTGTTCTCTGTTTCAGCATTGGCTGGAATTTACCAAGTCTGTGGTGAAGCAATTGAGATGTAAGTATTCTCCATGAAAAGACTCAAGCCACAGCCCTGGGGAGGGTGGCATGAAACCTCCCACTTGCCACAAGTTTTGGTCTACATATATAATTTCCCGCTGTTCTCAGTATAAGCTGGCCCTAAATATATGAGGGTTCTCTTCTGATGCTTCATGCTAGTGGGCAGTAGAGCCCTGTCCTCTTCTGGGTGAGGGTCTTCCCTGATGGGCACCTCTTTTTCTCTGCAGCCCAGCCTCCATTCACCATGTGCTTCCGTGTGAAGTTTTATCCTGCAGACCCTGCTGCTCTGAAAGAAGAAATAACCAGGTGAGGTGAACATGCTTCCCGCAGCCATTAGGACCAGTTGGAGAGCATAGGAAAGGGGGATGGTGACCTCCTAGGGCCTCTCGTTTGGAAGCGCCTAAGTCTTAGAGGCAAGGAACTCTTCCTAAATATAATGACTTCTGTATTTCATTTCCACATGCTTTCTTTGTGTACCCTCAGTGCAGTTGGAACAGAGCAGACTTCTTTCCTTCAAGAAGTGTGAATACTACATCTTGAACTGGTCACTCTCAAAGGGATCTGCAGTAACTAATCAGAAGCATCTTTTCTTTTACCTGTCATAAGTCCACTGTGGACATTTTTGGAGAGAGCTATGTTGCTGCTTATTTTGGGGGTTGAAAACAGTTTCAGGTGGTCTAATGGATATACTTGGAAAATGCCAAGGCATCACACCAAAAGATAAACTAGGAGATACTGAAGATTTTAAATCAAAATGGGTAAACTCTAGTGTGCTGTTGGATCAGGTTCATGATCAGCTCTTTACTGTGGGAATCATGTTCTGTGGCAGGCAGACAGCTGCGTGGAATGCATCCTATCTATCCAGCGCCACTTGAGGATGAGAAAGAATCTCTCTGCCTACAGCCATCCTAAAAGAGGGTCAGTGAGTGAGAGCTTCAAAGCTTCCCCAGGATTTTGTGTGTCTGAGCCAAATTTACTCTGAAAGCCTCACCTCAGAGATTCAAGAACTCTACAACAGGGATCCCTAATTTTTATATTAGAAAGACCTAATTTTGACATAAGCAAAACCTTGATGTTACTTTGTAGAAGGCAGGACCATAGGTGGGGATGTGATGCCGGGGAATCCTAGAGCTGAGGAAGAGACAGCACTGTCAGCCCTAACCCCTTCCCTAAGACCTTGGAGACAGCAAATGTGGGAATGAGGATATTGCCAGCCATATAGACCATTTATCCTATAAGGCTTTGAGATCCACTCCTAGATCCTGAACTGCTTGGGAAAATTCCAAAGACAGAAAAGGAGGAGGAAGAAAGAGGAAAGAATATGGAATTCTTTTCTCTTTTTTTTTTTTTTTTTTTTTTTTTT
>NW_022291976.1:746884-754221 GCF_002776525.5 Piliocolobus tephrosceles
CCAAAGTGCTGGGATTACAGGCGTGAGCCACCGTGCCCGGCCAGAATTATTTTCATTTCCCGATCTAAAGAGCAGGCCAGGTGAAAGGAGCAAAAATTTCTCTAAGAGGGGAAATCAGGAAATGGGGAGAGGAGCGGGCAAAAGCAGGAATTAGTAGTGCAAAGGCAACAAGGAAGTGGGATGGGGAGAAAAGTGGCTTCTTCATGGGCCCTTCACATGGGAGTTGAGGGAAATCTGATGGAGTCAGAAGGATCAGGAGGGCTTGTTTCCTGCAGATGCATAGGGCAGTGTGTACCCACCTATTTTGAAGCACTGAAGACAGTGAGTATAGCTAGAACCAAATTTCATGTCTCTTACGAGGCATAGAAGCTCCAGGCTCTGCTCATCTACATGGAAGTAGAGGTGGCTCTTGCTTTGCTTCAGAAAACCAAATCCATCCAAATTATAGACACCCTACCTAAGGCTTTAGGTAGGTAAGGGTAGAACCACTATGTTTAAAATTTCAGGCCAGGCGTGGTGGCTCACGCCTGTAATCCCAGAACTTTGGGAGGCCGAGGCAGGTGGATCACCTGAGGTCAGAAGTTCGAGACCAGTCTCGCCAACTTGGTGAAGCCCATCTCTACTAAAAATACAAAAATTAGCTGGTCGTGGTGGCAGGCGCCTGTAATCCCAGCTACTTGGGAGGCTGAGGCAGGAGAATCACTTGAACCTATGAGGCGGAGGTTGCAGTGAGCCAAGATCGTGGCACTGCACTCCAGCCTCGGCAACAAGGGTGAAACTCCATCTCAAAAAAAAAAAAAAAAAATACAATTTTCTAAATCCAGTGTCACTATCTTATATGAATGGACCGACCTTCCTACCCAAGAAGCAGCATAGACCTGGGAGCTCGGATCTTACTTATATCACTTGTTCGCTGTATAGCCTTGGAAATAAGGTGCTTAACCTCTCTGACCTTAGATTACTCATTTATAAAATGGGGATAATAATATCTACCTCATAGAGTTGTCGGGAGGATTAACCACTATCCCGGCCTCTTATACTTCTTAATACACCCACAGTGAGCCTAACACTGAGCAAAGGCTCAATATTTCGTTGCCAGATTCATTACAGAGTCCATAGGCCCCAGGGGCTCTGCATCATGCATAAGTACAGTTAGTACTGGCTTTTTCCCTTGTTTATGTGAAAGGCACTTCTTTTCTAATAATCTCCACTCCTCCTCTGTCTCCTTTCCCCACGAGCTAGAATCCTAAAACTTAAGCAGCTAATTTCTGAGTCCGGAAAGAGAAAGCTATCCCAGGTAATCATCCAAGTCCTGGTAAGCACAGCATTAGGACCATGGCCAGGCCTTTCACCAAGTCAGCAGACTTCAAGGACACTGGCAAGATAATGAGCTCCTCTCCATCTGTATGCATGTGTGCTAACCATCTTGGGCAATTTTCCCCTCTCTCTCAACCTCAGCAGCATTCTTTACCTAGTATGCAATTTTCCAGCATTGTCAGGAGTGTGAACCACAGGTGCCTGGGCCTGATTTGCAGTCTTTGTGCCTCTCCCTCCCTGGGGCATTCTGTGAGGCTGTGGAATTAGCTGCATTTTTCTCCTCATTCACATCCCTACTAATCTTAAGAGAGTAGATACTGGCCCCAGCCTCACTCAACACCTGTAATCCATTCCTGGCTTACAGCCCTCCATCCCACCTTGCTGCCAAACTAATTTAGCTGTCAGTGTGTTTTTTCCAGGCAATATAGGTCCTAAATTTCACTGCCGTCTCAACCATTCCCATAAAGCCAGGCTGAGAGAAGGGGATGAAGTAGGAAGTACAGAATTTGCTTCAATTTATCTCTTGGCTTCTTCCCAGATGATAAATTTAGTTGCCAAATCCTGATTAATTTCTTTTGTCATTTTTAAAGTAATAGACAGATTTTCTTGTCTAGGCTAGAGACAAGGCAAAGAAAATGGGAAATCAGGTAACAGATTTGGCTTTTAACAGGGATTGCAGGTGTATGAACTCTTTGGGAAGATCAAGTAAGAGAACAAACTGACTGCAAATGGGACCCCACTGTCCAAGGAAGCAAAATGTCTGACACGCAACAGGTGCTCCAAAAAATGTTAATAGAATGAATAAATACAAACATGAATGAATGGAGTCATCAGGTCACTTATTCCTTCAATGAACATCATTTGAGCCTAGCTTAGGCTAAGACGGATTGGCAAACTTTTTCTGTAAAGGGCCAAATAGTAAGTATTTTTGGCTTGTCGGGCCATATGGTCTCTGTCGCAACTACTCAATTCTGTCATTGTAGTGTGAAAGCAGCCATAGACGATACATAAATGAATGAGCAAGGCTGTGTTCCAGTAAAATTTGATTTCATTGGAAACTATGACAGCAGGCTGTAGTTTGCCAACCCCTGGGCTAAGAAATCAGAAAGAGCTGGCTTCAAATCCCAGGTTGTTCTTTAACTAGCTCTGTGACAAGGCAAGCAACAGTATCTCTAAGCACTCAGTCTCCTCATCCATTAAACAGGGATTAAAATGGTAGTCACCAGCCGGACGTAGTGGCTCACACCTGTAATCCCAGCACTTTGGGAGGCCGAGGTGGGCAGATCACCTGAGGTCAGCAGTTCAAGACCAGCCTGGCCAAAATGGTGAAACCCTGTCTCTACTAAAACCAAAAAACACTGGCCAGGCGTGGTGGCACGTGCCTGTAATCCCTGCTACTTAGGAGGCTGAGGCAGGAGAATCACTTGAACCCAGGAGGTGGAGGTCGCGGTGAGCCGAGATCGCACCACTGTATTCCAGCTTGGCAACAAAGCAAGACTCTGTCTCAAAAAAAAAAAAAAGGTAGTCACCTCATAGAGTTGCTGGGAGGACTGAATGAAAGAGGGCATGTGAGACAGGGCACACAGCATGCACTCAGTAAATGTGAGTCTTTATTGTTATTTTGTTTTGTTATTATTTTGTCATCTCCCCCATTGAAATGTAAGCTCCATTAACAGGACTCTGGGTTGTTCCCTACTGCATTCCCAGCACCTGTGACAGTGCCTGGCACATATAGTAAGCGTCAGGTGGATGGATGATGGATGGATGGACGGATGGATAAGCTAGGCACAGGATGTTTAGGCTCTCTAGAAGAATAGTAAAAGTAAATACAACATAGTCTCTGACTTCAAGGAGCTTATAGTCTAATATGGGAGAGGAAGACATACTAAAACCTGACTATAATTATAGTCAGGAAAAAGGAAATAGTAAATAGAGGAAGCTATTTGAAGGAAAGAATCCCTTTGAAAAAGAATCTATTTGAAGGGAAGGTGAGGCCAAAGGATCTTCTGGAAAAAACTCTCCAGGAGCCCCCAGTGCTTTCCACAGTTCACAGCCTTAAACTCTGGAAATGCCTGTGGGCTCATCCCCACCCTGGGATATCAGACAACGTTATGCCAAAGCCAACACCCTGGAGAGATGTTCGCTTTACACAAAAGCTCAGGTTTTCCCTGGCATCTTGCAGGCTCTTGCATATTCTGTCCCGATTCACACTCCAATCAATTTAGGACAACACTAGCATTCAAACAAAAATGGAGGTGAGGTAAAGCCTCTCTGAGGCCAGAAAGAGATCAGCAGAGTTTAAAAACCAAAAACCCGCTTTCCTCAGAAGCAAGCTTGTTCTCCTAAATCTGGTCTAGAACTGATTTCTCCCTTGGTCCCAGTGAGAATTTCTCTCTGATGACAAAGGGTTCTCCTGACTTGGATGAGGACTAATCTGATAACTGAGTGAATTACCATGGGGCTAGAAAAGGCACTGGGCTGAGTCAGAAGGCCTGGATTCTGATTGCTGTGTTACCTCAAGTAAGTCACTCTCTATCTCTGGACTTCTATTTCCTTGGCTATGAAATGTTCTGAGGTTCAGAGATTCAGGAGGGCTGCACCGGGCAGCTCCAGCAGGCTGATCCCTTGCCTGGCAACACACAGTGGCCCTGGAGATAGTGCCCCAAGCAACAAGATAGTCTTGCTTAGGCCCTTGTGTGGCCAGGGAGAACATGCCAGGGTCTCTTGTGAATGGGTCTAAGGATGCTATGAGTCATGTGGAATATATTTCCACCAACAACACTGAGTCACTGGTTATCTCCTTAAATGAACCAAACACAAAGCTTGATGGAAGCCACTGTGGCAGAAAGGGGAGGGGGAGCCCCGGTGCAGCTCGCTCGCTCTCTTGAAGCTGTCAGTTGATTCTTTCATGAGCTCATCTCCTCTTGTCCTCAACTATGGTTTGTTTCTTAAGGATACTGGTGTACCCTTTTCCCTCTTCCCATCTAGTTCTATGACATTGTCTGAGAATGCCCCGTGGCCTTGCCTTTAACCTCCCTGCAGCTATTTTTATCACCAGAAATCAAAAGGAACCTGGCCCACCAGTGGAAAGCCTTGTTTCCATTCCAGTTCACCTGAGGCCATTGCCTGCCATCAATAATGATGCCTTGGAAAGACAGTGGTTCTCATTGTGAACAGGATCATGTTCCCTTGGGTGGGAGGAGAAGGGGAGCAAATCAGAAACTTTAAAGAGGCCTTTTCTTTCTTTCTTTTTTTTTTTTTTTTATTTGAGATGGAGTTTTGCTCTTGTCACCCAGGCTGGAGTGCAGTGGTGCGATTTTGGCTCACTGCCACCTCTGCCTCCTGGGTTCAAGTGATTCTGCAGCCTCAGCCTCTCCAAAGTAATTGGGATTACAGGCCTACACCACCATGCCTGGCTATTTTTTTTTTTTTTTTTTAGTAGAGATGGGGTTTCACCATGTTGGCCACGGTGGTCTCAAACTTCTGACCTCAGGTGATCCACCCACCTCGACCTCCCAAAGTGCTGGGATTACAGGTGTGAGCCACCGCACCCGGCCCAAAGGGCCCTTTTCAAACCACAGGAGCACCCCCGACACATACGGATTCCGACGGGCTCCCCCTGGAAGATGTTCCCCTCTCTGCCACGTTGAGAATCACTGCCCAGAGCCATATTATCCATATCAGCCCTTTGCAATATCTCCTTTAGTCCAATGTGTACAGTCCCTGAATTTTGGACACAGACAAACAGAGAAACATGGAAGACATGATGCATGAATCCAGGTCCAGGGAGTGATCAGTGAGTAAGGGGCAAAAGGTTTGCATCCACATCCTGCTGAAGCCTGTGGAAGGTGGGAGTTGGAACAGTGAGAGGCAGAGAAGTGCTCACTCACTTTCTCCCACACACCGTTTGGCATTTCACTGTGGGAAGCAGAATGAAGACAAGCTTGATTTGGTAGATCCATCTTATTCACTCTACATGTCTTTTTTCCTTTAGTTTTTCTTGGCAAACATTTGAGCAGAGTAGGGTTGATGGGAGTGAGAGGATGGGTTCTTATTAACTTCCAGACTAAGACTCACCTTCCCTTTGCTCTGAGGAAGGCAGTCCATCCTGCTGTGGTTAGAAGGTTGCTTTTGAATTTTCTTAGGACAGCTTCTTAAATTTTAATCTCTATACAAATCACCTGGGGATCTTGTTAAAAGGTGTAGGTGTAAGTGTAGGATGGGCCTATATTCTTCATCTCCAGTAAGCTCTCAGGTGATGCTGATACCCCTGATATGTGGGCTACACTTTGAGTAGTAAGCCCTGAAGAGAGAAGAAGGCTTGGTTGCTCCCTCATTTCTGTTTGTTAATTGCATGAATCTCCAAGCCCGAGCCTCTCAGAGTTACCTGCTAGGACCCCTTCCTACCACCTCCTGGAAGTTGCACCATCAACAGCCCTCTTCCTCTTGAGCATTTTTACATGGTCAGGTGGACACGGAATCCTCTATTTTATTCTTCAGCCTGAAAACAGAAACAGTGGAAACCGCCAATTATCCAGGGAGGGGTCAATTTCTTTTTGGTTCAGACTGTTAGAATTTAAAGGAATTTTACTACATTTTCATTACTCCCCTAGGGATGCTGCATCATAAAAGTTAACTTAAAATAGCAAGCATTTAAGTGTCTCAGAGTATTGTCTGTGGGTCAGGAATTCAAGAGCAGCTTAGCTGTGTGGTTCTGGCTCAGGGTCAGTCACGAGGTTGCAGTCAGGAGGTTGGCTGGGGCTGCAGTGATCCACAGGCTTGACTGGAGCTGGGGACTTCATTTCCACGATGGGGCACTCAAATGGCTGTTGGCCGAAAGCCTCAGTTCCTTGCTGGCTGTTGGCAAAGGCCCCAGTTCCTCACCACATGGACCTTTCTATAGGAATGCTGAAGCAACCTCAAGAAGAACGAGTGATCCAAGGGCAAGAGAACAAGGAGGAAGCTGCAATGACTTTATGACCTTAGAAGTCAGACACTCACTCATGCTTTATTCTGTTGATAGAAGTGAGTCACCAAGTGTAAGCCACACTCAAAGAGAAGGAATTAAGCTCTACCTCATGAAATTAGGATTATCAAAGAATCTGTGGAAATATTTTTAAATCACCAGAGTTGCTCTCTGGCCAAGGAGCCACCATGGTAGGTGACCCACTCAAGGGATTGATGGTCCTCATAATCTTACAGGTCTTCTAAGAAGAGCAATAAAGACCACACTCCTTGTGAAGACATTTCAAAATGGAAAGTCATCAATTCCATTCCACTGTGACAGGGTCCATCCAACTAGTGAAACTGCAAAGCATTTAGAGTGCAAGTGAGAGGTGACAATGTGCTAGCAGCCCTCTTAGCGCCTCCTTGGCCTCGGCGTCCACTCTGGAGGCGCTTGACGAGCCCTTCAGCCTGCCACAGCACCGTGGGAGCCCCTCTCTGGGCTGGCTGAGGCCCGAGCCGCCTCCCTCTGCTTGCAGGGAGGTGTGGAAGGAGAGGCGTGGGCGGGAACCGGGGCTGCGCACGGTGCTCCTGAGCCATTGCGAGTTCTGGTGGGCTCAGGCTCCAGCGCAGCGGCCCCGCACAAGGAGCGGCCGGCTGGCGCCGCTGGCCCAGGGCAGTGAGGGGCTTAGCACCCGGGCCAGCAGCTGCGCAGGTTGCGCCGGTCCCCCAGCAGTGCTGGCCGACTGGCGCTGCACTCAAATTCTTAGCTGCCTTCCCACGGGGCAGGGCTGGAGACCTGCAGCCCGCCATGTCCGAGCTCCCCCACTGCCCTGGGCTCCTGAGCGGACTAATCCTCCCCGACAGGCACCACCCCCTGCACCTTGGTGCCCGGTCCCATCAACAGCCCAAGAGGTGAGGAGTACAGGTGCAGCTCGGTACTGGTGGGCAGCTCCGCCTGCAGCCCAGGTGCAGGATCCACTAGGTGAAGCCAGCTGTGCTCCTGAGCACATGGGGACTTGGAGAACTTTTATATCTAGCCAGAGGATTGTATGTGCACCAATCAGCACTCTGTA